>NC_000068.7:138659349-138881849 GCF_000001635.26 Mus musculus | reverse complement strand
TTTGCCTAAGCTTATGCCATTATTAAGGGTACTTCTCTGCTTGGCACTGCAGGAGTATAATAAATGAATCGGTCAAAGGTCAAAGTGCTTATCTAATTAATGGCTTCCTTCTCTTCCTCCTCCCCTTTCTTCTCATTAATATTATAAAAGCAATATATGCATATTATAAAAGATTAAAATAGTATTAGAGAATATAAAATGAAAGGCCGGAGATCCCTCTCTACCAATTCATAATTCCAAAAGGATTTCACCACTATCAGCTTCTTGTCTGCATTTATAATTATAAAATGGAAAAAAGTCTAAGAACCTCATATTTAGCATATTTTTCATATAGATAAAAACGTGGCACTTAGGAACCCAAATGCTTCATAAGAAAAAATCATAATGGATTGGAGACTCTTTAAAAATTAAAAACAAATTCATTCAAAGAGTAGAAGAGAAAGTCCAGCTTACAGTCCACATAATGACTGCCCCAGAAAGACATTCCCAATAGTATGATACTGCCCCCTATGTCTTAAGAATACCCAACAGCTGTCTGATTACACTTAAGGGCTTATCAATAGAAAATCATTTATGCTTGAGACTGTAAACCTTTCTAACTAACCATGGCTAGTGAGGTCATATACCCAATGACTGCTAATTTCCTAACAGTATATAACTAACTGTATTTTACTTACTTATCTCCGTACCCCAAAATAAGTGTGGTTCTTGCACTCATCAAATATGCTCTCTTCACAGCAGATGAAGAATTCAAAGATACAGAACTAGTTGAAATGCAGAAAATAAGTGACCATGGGGTTTCTAAAAGGCTAGGATGTCTGATGTGAGATAGTGTCTTCTGAAACTGAAAGTGAAGCAGAACACATAAATATCAAAAATTCAGTTGCCTAAACAAGATGTGCATAATGCTAACACCAGGTAATATATCAACATGGATAGAGGAAAATCTCACTGAGCACCTCCCATTATAGATGAAGCAATTAATCACTTCTGAGAGAAGGAAAATAATTCTTCCCCATGAACTTATCCCACTGATAAGTCACCCATTTCTAAATCATGAGCTCTAAAATATATACATTGGAGTAACAATAAATGAACTCAGTAGGCTGCATTTATATATATGTGTGTGTGTGTGTGTGTGTGTGCATGTGTGTGTAAAACAATAATAATTAAAGAAGCCATGAATTTGAAAGGAAATGTTTGAGGGACATGGGAGAATTTGGAGGTGGAAAAGGGAGGGATGGATATAATATAAACATGGTGCAAGTGTATGAAATTATCAAATATAAAATAAAATAACGAAAAATAGAAGACAGAAGCAAAATATGAAGGATTTATAATCACAAACCAAGTCAAAATAATTCATTTTTCTCCATCATAGACTTGTGAAAGGGGAGATCAAATACTGAAAATAATCTCATCCAAAACACAATTTGGCACCAGGTAATAAGAGCTGTCAGAAATAGTCAAGCTAAGAGGGGAATTGAAGATCCAAGGAAGATATGAGAACTAGTTGATAATTTTGATAAAATGATTAGGAGTTAATATACTACACCTCACATTAAAGCAGTAGGTTTTACAGTTTTGAAGGAAGGCATTAGTGAAAGGCATCTAGAGGAAAATTCTTACATAGGTACCCTGGCTAGTTTTATGCCAACTAGACACAACCTAGTGTCATCTGAAAGGATTGAACCTCATTGAGAAAATGCCTCCATAAGTTTGGGCCACACAGCATTTTCCTAGTTAGTTACTGACTAGGAAGGACCCAGTCCATTGTGGGTGGTGACATCCCAATGCTGATCCTAGGTTTTATAAGAAAGCAGGCTAAGTAAAGTCATGAAGAACGAGCCATTAAGAAGCACTTCTCCAAGGCCTCTCTGTATTTGCTTCTGATATCCAGGTTCTTGCCCCACTTGAGTTCCTGTCCTGACTTCCGTTGATGATCAACTGCAATGTGGAAGTATAAGCAAGTAAATTTTTTCCTTCCCAACATGTTTTTGGTTTATGGTCTTTCATTGCAGCGACAGAAACCCTAACTAAGGAATAGGAATATCTAAGAAAGACATTACCAAGCAGAACCGAACCGAGCAAATCACTTGACTTGGAAGAGCCTGGTATCTTTTAGATGAAAGGGATCACTCTGATTTCTTATTGACATTAGATGGGGTCTTAGGACTGTATGTGGATCTAGGTATTATTTTTCCTTTGGGGCCTGGAGTGACATAAATACTGTCCTTAAAAATAAATACTGGAAAACATTTTACTTTTTTTTTTCTATTTCTATGAAAGTTTAAAAACTGCTTGGTACTGGTATAGTGACAGACAAGTAGACCAATGGAATAGAATTGAAGACCCAGAAATGAACGCACACACCTATGGTCAATTGATCTTCGACAAGGGAGCTAAAACCATCCAGTGGAAGAAAGACAGCATTTTCAACAAATGGTGCTGGCACAAGTGGTGGTTATCATGTAGAAGAATGTGAATTGATCCATTCCTATCTCCTTGTACTAAGGTCAAATCTAAGTGTATCAAGGAACTTCACATAAAACCAGAGACACTGAAACTTATAGAGGAGAAAGTGGGGAAAAGCCTTGAAGATATGGGCACAGGGGAAAAATTCCTGAATAGAATAGCAATGGCTTGTGCTGTAAGATCAAGAATTGACAAATGGGACCTCACGAAACTGCAAAGCTTCTGCAAGGCAAAAGACACCATCAATAAGACAAAAGACCACCAACAGATTGGGAAAGGATCTTTACCTATCCTAAATCAGATAGGGGACTAATATCCAATATATATAAAGAACTCAAGAAGGTGGACTCCAGAAAATCAAATAACCCCATTAAAAAATGGGACTCAGAGCTAAACAAAGAATTCTCACCTGAGGAATACCGAATGGCTGAGAAACACCTGAAAAAATGTTCAGCATCCTTAATCATCAAGGAAATGCAAATCAAAACAACCATGAAATTCCACCTCACACCAGTCAGAATGGCTAAGATGAAAAATTCAGGTGACAGCAGATGCTGGCGTGGATGTGGAGAAAGAGGAACACTCCTCCATTGTTGGTGGGATTGCAAGCTTGTACAACCACTCTGGAAATCAGTCTGGCAGTTCCTTAGAAAACTGGACATAGTACTACCAGAGGATCCAGCAATATCTCTCCTGGGCATATATCCAGAAGATGTCCCAACCGGTAAGAAGGACACATGCTCCACTATGTTCATAGCAGCCTTATTTATAATAGCCAGAAGCTGGAAAGAACCCAGATGCCCCTCAACAGAGGAATGGATACAGAAAATGTGGTACATTTACACAATGGAGTACTACTCAGCTATTAAAAAGAATGAATTTATGAAATTCCTAGCCAAATGGATGGACCTGGAGGGCATCATCCTGAGTGAGGTAACACAATCGCAAAGGAACTCACACAATATGGACTCACTGATAAGTGGATATTACCCCAAAACTTAGGATACCCAAGATATAAGATACAATTTGCTAAATGCATGAAACTCAAGAAGAATGAAGACCAAAGTGTGGACACTGAGCCCCTTCTTAGAATTGGGAACAAAACACCCATGGAAGGAGTTACAGAGACAAAGTTTGGAGCTGTGACGAAAGAATGGACCATCTAGAGACTGCCATATCCAGGGATCCACCCCATAATCAGCTTCCAAACGCTGACACCATTGCATACACTAGCAAGATTTTGCTGAAAGGACCCAGATAATAGCTGTCTCTTGTGAGACTATGCCGGGGCCTAGCAAACACAGAAGTGGATGCTCACAGTCAGCTATTGGATGGATCACAGGGCTCCCAATGGAGGAGCTAGAGAAAGTACCAGAGGAGCTAAAGGGATCTGCAACCCAATAGGTGGAACAACATTATGAACTAACCAGTACTCCGGAACTCTTGTCTCTAGCTGCATATGTATCAAAAGATGGCCTAGTCGGCCATCACTAGAAAGAGAGGCCCATTGGACACACAAACTTTATATGCCCCAGTACAGGGGAACGCCAGGGCCAAAAAAATGGGAATGGGTGAGTAGGCAAGTGGGGGAGGGGAGGGTATGGGGACTTTTGGGATAGAATTGGAAATGTAATTGAGGAAAATACGTAATAAAAAAATATTAAAAATTAAAAAAACCTTTTAAATAGTACCTGAATTATCAATAGAATTGAACACATGACCTCCTAGAACATGATTGTATTTATCAAATGTGAACTACAACAGTCCTTCACAAGGATTTAACTTAAGCTTACAGCTACAAGACTGCTAATATTGTTTATGTATACAAAGGCAATTTGAAATTTATTTTTTCCATTTTAAGAATGCCTTCAAATGTATTTATATATTTTTAACAAGCTATTCCTTTTTATTTTGTAATAGCTTCTGGGTTTTAGCTCATTATTTGTTCTTATTTTTCTTTTGAATTATGTTTGAGATTTTTGGCTTTGCTCTTTTAACGTGAAATAATACCTTGTATGTCTGATTTCTCCAAATCAAAGCAATCATTGAATTTACAATTATGTTTCCGTATCTATGGGGAACGATTTGCACTAATTTTTTCTACCCCCACCTTTTACTCTGCTACAGAAAGCGATGTTTTTTAAAGTTTTAGTTTCTTATATAAGATGTGGTTATTTATGTATGACCTACAAACTCTCTCCTATGTAGGGTAAACAATCACTACAGTACTTAAAATAGCAAAATAGAAAAAAAACTTTATATAACACTGCAATAATATTTTGTCGTGGAAATAAGAGCATCTCTATGTTTTCAGTATCAATATACTTTCCAAATATTTTAAATCTGAGGTTGATTGGATCATCAGACATAGAAAGCACAAATACTAAGGACCAGAAGCATTGTTAGTTTTGATTTCTTCTTCATTCATTTTTCTGCCAGTAGAGATTGAATCCAGACCCTCTCACATATTGGGAAAGTATTTTATCACTGAGCTACACCTCCAATATTTTTACAATGTATTTTGTGAAGAGGTTCACATAATGTGTTTGTTTTGACATCCAGCCCTTTGCCTCACTCTTCTCAGATCCACCTCTCTCCTTATCAATACAGCATTGCCCTCCCTTTTTGTTAACTCACCACCACGTACATTTGGTACTAACCATATACTTTGGGATGTATGGTCTCCCAGTGGAGCATGGGCCACCCACCAAGGGCCATACTTTAAAGAAAGCCCACACTTTCTTATCCCTATCTATTGCAATTAGCTTCTTAGCTGGGGCTGGAACCTCTTGCCTACCTCCATTCTCAATGCTGGAATTTTGTCTGGCCTCTGCTTGAACAGCTGGCGCATAGTGTCTCAACTGCTGTGAATTCATACAGATAAATTCACATATTGAATTAGTAAGTGTACATTCAAAACTACTCAGCAGTGTACAGAAAACACAGTTTCCCTGTAGCCACTGACCACATCAGGCTCTTAAAATGTTTCTTGGCTCTCCTTTGAAATAATGTTTGAGCTATGGGAGGAGGCGGTGTGATATAGTTGTCCCATTTGGGACTGAGCACTCTATAGTCTCTTATTCTCTGAACGTTGGTCAGTTGTTGGTCTCTGTGTTAACTACTATCTCCTGCAAAAAGAAGAGTCTATAATTAGGAAACAGCTTAATACTATGTCCATTTATCAGAGTAAAAGCAGCAGGATCTCTCTTAATGCTCACAGGTTGTTGGGCACCGTATTAGTACAAGATAAGAATATTTACTTTTGGTGTAGATTTTAAGCCTAAGCTGAAAGCCATAGGTTACTCACATGTGATCCATGCTCTATTGGGGAAATACAGATTACAATTACTTGGGGATTTATAGTACTGCAAACAGAATGCTAAACAAACAAAAAACTCAAACTGAAGACAGCATATGCTGATGCAGATGTGGAAAGGGGGACACACTTATTCACTGCTGGTAGGGATGAAAACTAGGGCATTCACTTTAGAAATCAGTGTGGCTGTTCCTTTAAGAGCTAGAAATAGATATTCAACACCACGTAGTTATATTCCCCTTGGGCATGTATCTACCATAATATCTGCTCATCCATGGTCCTTGCTGCTCTATTCACAACAGTCAGGAAACTGAAACAGCCTAGGTGTCCATCAGCTGATGAATAGAACATGAAAGTGCTATACATTTACAAAGTGGCACGGTACTTATCTGCTAAGAAAAAGATGAAATTATGACATTTTCATGTAAATAGATGGAACTGGAAACAATCTTTATGGTTGAGGTAACCCAGACCCAGAATGACAATTGGCCATTTTTTTCTCATTTGTGAATGTTAGCTTTGAGTTATGTGTATTCCATTTGGAATTCTTATAAAAGTCAGAAAATTAGTAAAAGGCTGTGTGTGAGGGATTTCAAGAAAAAGCAGTTGATAAAGGGCTCAGAGAGAATATTGTAACAGAATAGGTTAAATGGAGATGTTATAGGAGGGCAGGGCTTGATATAGACTACATGGACAGATACATAATATTAGACACTTAGAAAATTCATATGGAAACTTACTACTGCAGAAATTTTACATTTGTGTATATATATATATATATATATATATATATATATATATATATATACATACATACATACATGTATAAACATTCATAAAAATAAACATGTACAAATATATATATATATCATATATATAAAGTAAAATTTAAAAGGTCAACAATACTCCTACCAAACACATAAAACTAATAAATACAAAATGTAGTGCCAGAACTGGGTTACCTACCTTGGAGCTGTTGACCAGCAAATTCCCATAGAACCTCAAACATTGCAGGCCATTGTAGTTGTTCAAGGTTACACTCTAGAACAGTGTTTCTCAAACTTTCTAATGCTGTGACCTTTTAATAAAATTTCACACATAGTGTTGACCACCAAGCACAAAATAATTTTCGTTCCTACTTCATAAGTGTACTTTTGCTCCTGTGATGAATTATAATGTAAATATGTTTTATCTGGTCATCTTATGTGACCCCTGTGAAAGGGTAGTTAGAGCCTCAAAGGGGCCGTGGCCTTACAGATTGAGAACCACTGTCCTTGAGAGCAAAGCCCTATTGATGAAAACATCACGTAAATCCGTCATAGAACATGAAGAAATCAACGTGATACAGACCCAGAAGCCTCACATCTAGTGAGTATTTTTTTTTTTTAGATTGGATTGCTACTAGAGGAAAAAACATCAGTCATCTATCTTACCCAACTGTGATCTCTGGAAGCTACAATGGCTTACCTGGCAAGATATGCTCAATCATTTATATATTTTAAAACTGCTGAAACATGGCCATGCTAACTTACTCAGGTAGACCTTGAACCCATGCTATAGTCCAGATAGTCACTGAAGTCATGACTCTCCTGCTCCGTCATTTGGAGAAGGTGGCGTATGCACCTAGATCACAAGGCTCAGTTCAGTTTTTGACTTCGTGTGTTAATTTCTGTGTCTGTTTTCCTTTCATTCTTACTTTCCTTATTATTCTACAGTGTTATATTATGGCCAATATCATAGAATTTGACCCTTGCAACTGAGGGTGTGGTCATTTTTTTTTTCATTTACAACTACTATTCATGTTGCTTTTCAAATATATAACTAAATATTTATTTTACTATTTTCTATTATCTAAATTAATTCATTTGATGTACAGTCTCATGTCTTCTTTTTGCTCTTAAGCTTTCTCCTTTCTTCTTCAATGTATTCATGTGTTGCAACTGTAGTAGAATTTTATTTATAGGTGCCCTTTGGGAACTTAATAATTTGCTTGATAAAAAAGACATTTGTTTCAGCACAATTCT
Source organism: Mus musculus (assembly GCF_000001635.26). Taxonomy (NCBI): domain Eukaryota; kingdom Metazoa; phylum Chordata; class Mammalia; order Rodentia; family Muridae; genus Mus; species Mus musculus. The sequence continues at coordinate 138,874,034 of NC_000068.7, read as the reverse complement.
GAAAATGTCTGAAAGAGAAGTGAGGAATTCAACAATATCACTCCTCAACCTTTTTCAGTTATATGTTTTGGATAAGAAATTCACAGGCTTATACCTTATCAGAGTATTTTCTAGCTCATAACCCTTCATTTGATGAGATCATATTGATACTTTCTCTGTAGCCTCTATTTCAGAGCTAGATAGATAACATGGCCTTCCTGCCTACTCTACTCTGAATCTAGGCTTTTCTTGTTAGAGATTTGTTAGAAATATTGACAACCTGTGTGTTATATTCATATTGTCTTCATTAACTTGGGGGTTTTAGCTTAATTTACATACATATTCTTTCTTCTTAACAAGAATGTTCTTTTTAAGTTATTTTATTTGTTTACATTCCAATTGTTGTCTCCCCTCAGTTGTTCCACAGCTCCTCATCTCATTTCTCCTCCCCTTTGCCTCCAAGATGGTGCCCCCCCCCAGGAGACCTCTCCTCTCTCTAGGGCCTCAAGTCTCTGGAGAACTAAGTGTATATATTCCCACTGAGGCGTGACCAGGCAGACACCTGCTGTATTTGTGTTAGGGGCCTCGGACTGGCCAGTGTATATTCCTGGTTGGTAGCTCAGGTTCTGGGAGCTCCCTGGGCTCTGGGTTTTGACTGTTGGTCTCCTTATGGGGTTGCCTTCCTCTTCAGCGTCTTCAATCTTTCCCCCAATTCACTCATAAGGGTCCCTGAGTTCGGTTCAGTAGTTGGATATAAGTATCTGGTTCTGTCTCAGTCAGCTGCTGGTAGGGCTTCTCTGAGGACAGCCATGTCAGGCTGTAAGCACATCAGTAATAATGTAAGACCTTGGAGCCTACTCATGAGATGGATCTTAAGTTGGGCCAGTCGTATGAACACCTTCCCTTCTGTCTCTTCTTCATTTTTGTTCCTGTAGTTCTTTTAGACAGGAACAATTCTGGCTTAGAAATTTTTACTGGGCATTAGTAACCCTGCCTTTCCATTTGAGGCCCTGGCTATTTACTGGACATAGATTCTTTGAGTTTCCTCTCCCTAGTGTTTGGCAATTTGGCTAAGGTCACCCCCATTGAGTCCTGAGAGTCTCTCACCTCCTGAATCTCTGGTATTTTCTAAAGGGTTCCTCATCTCCCATCTCCCATTTCCATAATTCTCCTGGCCTTCTGGGCTTCGTTTCTGTCTCTCCCACACCATATCCGATCCTGTCCCTTTTCCCTTCCCCCTCCCCTCCCCTTTCCCACCCAGGCCCCTTCCCCCCTCTGCCTCTGGTGATTATTTCCTTCTCCTTTCTAAGTGGGATTGAAGCCTCCTCACATAATCTTTCTGCTTGTCACACTTCCTATGGTCTGTAGGTCTTTATAATCTGCTTATCCAATATTCCTATCAAGACACAAACTTTAAAAACAGTGGAAACTGACTTCTGGATCTCATCTTAGACAGTACTTAATTTCCATTATTGAGAGAAATGCATGAACTTTGCTTGGAGAATTTTTTTCTTTCTTTCTTTTTCTGGAAACTTCTTTCTTGCTTCAGTGAGGACATGTTTCTCAACTCTCAGTCTGGCAAAGCAATCCACATAAGGCATTACAAAGAACTGCCTTCTGTTATATCTTTTATTTAGATAGCAAGGTATAGGTCACTGCTTGAATTTGCACCTGATGATTTGGCCAAAGCTGTCCCTTCTCCCAAGCACCAGGTCTTGGATTTTCTTGACTGGTCTGAAGAAGCCTCAAAGCATCTTCTCTCTCCTGGACAACTTTATCTAAGGCATCATGGAATCAACAACCTTTTCTAACCACTCTGGACTTGGCATTGGCAATCTCTGTCACTTGGCCTCCTGCTCTAGAGTTAGAAGCATGGTTCTTTCCTTCAGAAGTATATGTCAAAGCTTATGTAAATTTTCATTACTTTTGTTTCTCAGTTGCTACCAGGTATGTGAAGCTCCAGATTTGACTTTTCTTCCTTCCACCCCCCAATTCTTTGGGTCATCAAAAAATTCTTCTAATCTTCTCCTGACAATGTGATATAAAGTAATTCACCCTGGAGAAAAGGTGTGTGTTCTTATGCAACAAACTAAGAGAAGACCTGCAACTGGAGTGAGCAGGGGCCTTAGGATTTACTATGGAACTAGCAGCCTACAGGAATGCTAAGGCCCTTCTATAAATACCCACTAGACTGGTGGTAGCCATGTAGACAGAATATGTTGGTTGTATATTATTTCTACAGTTCAAAATTCTTGCAATATTATTGTGGGTTCACCTCCTTGTCCTTGTCCTCACCTTTGCCCCCATCATCTTCCTGGTCCTCCTCCTCATCTTCCTATTGTTACTCTTCTTCTTCTGTTCTTCTTTTCTTTTTCTTCCTCTAGTTCCCTTCTCTTCTCTCTACTTCTCTCTGTCTCTGTCTCTGTCTCTGTCTCTGTCTCTCTCTCTCTCTCTCTCTCTCTCTCTCTCTCTCTCTCTCTCTCTGTCCCATCTTTCTTTTCTCTACAATTTCTTATTTCCTTAAGATGTTTTGAGGTTTAGCGATCATATTAGAGATGCCAATAGAAAATCTATACCTGCTTAAACCAGCACTTACTGTAGGTACCAAAAACAAAACAAAACAAAACAAAACAAAACAAAACAAGACAGTAAAACAAATTGAGACTGAAAATAAGCTGAACCTAGATGATTACATTTAAGGTTATAATACAGTTAATGTCATTGCTAAACAGTTAATAGCATTGAACAGTTAGTCCCCACACTAGAAGAAGATGTATAGGAATAAGAAATAACTAGTGGATTGGAAATTGGAAATAGATCTATCTGAAGACACAGCTATACCACTCTTGGGAATATACCCAAAAGATACCCCACCATGCCACAGGGGCACATGTTCCACTATGTTCATAACAGCCTTATTTGTGATAGCCAGAATCTGGAAACAACCCAGATGTTCCAGGACAGAAGAATGGATACAGAAAATGTGGTTCGTTTACATAATGGAATGCTACTCAGGTATTAAGAACAAGGATATCTTAAGTTTTTTAGGAAAATGGATGGAACTAGGAAATATCATTCTGGCTGGGCAGTGGTGGCACACGAGTTTAATCCCAGCACTTGAGAGGCAGAGGCAGGAGAATTTCTGAGTTTGAGGCCAGCCTGGACTACAGAGTGAGTTCCGGGACAGCCCGGGCTATGCAGCGAAACCCTGTCTCAAAAACAAACAAACAAACAAACAAACAAAAAACAACAACAAACCCAAAAAAACAAACCAAAACAAAACAAAAAAAGAAAAGAAAGAAAATATCCTGAGTGAGGTAACTAAGACCCAAAAGGACATGAACATGCATGATATGTACTCACTAATAAGTGGATAGTAGCAAAACAAAACAAAAAACCAAACAAAAAACAAACCCTCCCCACCACCACCAAACAACAACAACAAAACCACACAGAATACCCAAGATATAGTCCACAGAATTCAAAAAGGTCAACAAGCTAAAGTGCCTAAGTGAGGACACCTCAGTCCCACTTGGGAGAGAGATGAAAACAATCACAGGTGGAGAGGAAAAGAGGGCCCTGGGAGGGAAAGTGGGTGGATGGGGGTGGAGGACCTGATCTGGTATTGGGTGAGGAAAAAGACTGAAGCCCTGAGTGCCAGAAGAAAGAATGGAAACAGCCAACCTCAGTAAATAGGAGGTTGGGGAGACCCTCCAGGATGCACCAGAGACCTGGGAGGTGAGAGACTCCCAGGTCTTAGAGAGGGACCTTAGATGAAATGCCTGACAGTAGGGAGAGGAAACTTATAGAGCCCACCTCCAGAAGGATGACAGGACATCAATTGAGAGATGGGGTTGCCATCTCACAGTCACATCTCTGACCCATAATTGTTCCTGTCTGAAAGAATTACAGGGATGGAAATGGAGAGAAGCCTGAGGAAAAGAAGGTCCAGTGACAGGCCCAAAGCAGGACCCAGCTCAAGAGGAGGTCCCAAGGCCTGACACTATTACTAAGGCTATGGAGTGCCCACAAAAACAGATTTATCATGACAACCCTCTGAAAGACCCAACAAACAGCTGAAAGAGTCAGATGAAGATATTTGCACCCAACCAATGGCAGAAGCAGCTGACCCCTGTTGTTGAATTAGAGAAGGCTGAAAGAAGCTGAAGAGAAGGGCTATCCTGTAGGAGGACCAGTCAATTAATCTGAACCCCCGAGATCTCTCAAACACTGGACCTCCAAACAGACAGCAAACACCAGCTGATATGAGGCCCCAACACACATACAGTAGAGGACATCAGAGTCTGTGTTCATTCAAAGATGATGCACCTAACCCTCAAGAGACTGGAGGCCCCAGAATGTTTAAAGGACAGGTGGGGGGTGGGGGTGGGGGCATCCACATGGAGACAGGGTGGGGTGGGGAGAAGGTATGGGATGTGGAACAATTGGGGGTGGGTTTGGGGGGCAGGGAAGGAAATATGGAGTCTAAAGAATAAAAATAAAATAAAATTTTAAAAACTGAAGTAATTAGTAATTTTGAATTACTCAGAAGAGACAACTAGCAGACAAACAAAAAATATGTAAGCTTACCTATATTATAATGAGGTATTTAGGTATAATGTATATTAGAATTATATGCACATGTGTGTTGCATATAAATTACATATCTAAAATAGGAGAAAAATCTGTATAATCATAAATGAAATAGTATATATGTAATGAAATGAATGAGTTCATTTTAAATAAAATAATTTATAATAAAATAGCAAAAGATTATAAAATATTAAATGGGTTTAAATTCATAAGTTCATAGTAATATTTAAAATGCAAAACTGTTAATTTGGAGATATAAGGAAACTAAATTGTTCCTATCACTCATAAAATTATTAACCTAAAAAAACAGAATCTATCATATGCTGTCTAACCAGTACCCCCAGAAGTCATGTCTCTAGCTGCATATGTAGCAGAAGATGGCCTAGTTGGCCATCACTGGGAAGAGAGGCCCCTTGGTATTGCAAACTTTATATGCCCCAGTACAGGAGAACACCAGGGCCAAGAAGTGGGAATGGGTGGTAGGGGAGCAAGGCAGGGAGAGAGTATAGGGAACTTTCGGGATAGCATTTGAAATGTAAATAAAGAAAATATCTTTAAAAAACAAAGGAAATAGTTGATGAATTTTTTTCTATGTAGAATTGTTCTGATACACTGAAAATGAGTTAAAATCTAAATTTTACCATTTTATGATGTATAACCAATTAATAGTTCTAATATAGCCAAAGTAAGAACAATGGCAATTGCCTTTTGTGGTCTTCACAGAAGCAAAGCCCCATCTATGGACCATAGTTGCTTAGACAGGAAACTGATCCAGTTCTAAATCTGACTCTAATTACAAAATTGCTATGGGGACAAAGATGTCTTAAAGGCAGCATGAAGACTCAATTAACAAACTCCTGCTGGGAAGAACGCTATGGGTCAGATTTACTGTGTCTTGAAGATGAAATTTTTAAAGCTACACAAGAAATGTGGGAGCACCTACACATTAAAAGTGACTGACAGGAGGAGTAATTGTAGATCTTGATTTGATAAAACTCACATTTTAAAAATTAAACAGTCAAGTAACCTCTAACTATCTGAATACCAATTACAATTAAGAAATAATTGCTGTTTTCTAGATCTCTCAACAGTGTGATAATTATGTTTAAAAGTCAGTATTTGAACTATATTTTGAAATGCTTCAATAATATATTCTTTTAATAATAGTTCAGAAAGAAAGGGCAGTGGATAGGCAAATATATATATATTTATGAAAAAAATATATATGAAAATAATATGACCAGGCACAATTTCAAATATCATCATCATTATATTATGCATATGGTATTTTGAATGCATATATGTCTGTGCATTGCATGAATGCCTAATGGCCATGAAGACCAGAAAAGGACATTGAATCTCCTGAAATTGGATTTATAGATGGTTGTGAGCAGCCATTTGAGTATTGGGTCCTCTGGAAAAGCAACTCTTAACTCCTGAGCCATCTCTTCTGCCCTAATTGAGTAATTGGACAATAATTAAATGTAAGGTGCAAGCCTCTCTACTGTTGCATGATTGTCCATAATAATTAAGGAGGAAGAGAGCAAAGAGGAACTCCGTTCTATGAAGATTTTTCTTTCCTTTTTCCTTCCTTCTTCTTCCTCTTCCTCCTCCTCTTCTTCCTCTTCCTCTTCCTCTTCCTCTTCCTCTTCCTCTTCCTCTTCCTCTTCTTCTTCTTCTTCTTCTTCTTCTTCTTCTTCTTCTTCTTCTTCTTCTTCTTCTTCTTCTTCTTCTTCTTCTTCTTCTTCTTCTATCTCTCTCCCCCTCCCTCTTTCCCACCCTTCTTCCCTCCCTCCCATCCTTCCTTCCTTCCTTCCTTCCTTCCTTCCTTCCTTCCTTCCTTCCTTCCTTCCTTTCTATTCCTGCACAAACATCATGACCAAGAAGCACTTGGGGAGGAAAGGGTTTATTCAGTTTACACTTCCACATTGCTGTTCATCACCAAGGAAGTCATGACTGGAACTCAAGCCAGTCAGAAAGCAGGAGCTGATGCAGAGGTCATGAAGGGATGTTCTTTACTGGCTTGCCTCCCCTAGCTTGCTCAGCCTGCTCTCTTATAGAACCCAAGACCACCTTGATCACTAATTGAGAAAATACTTTACAGTTAGATCTCATGGAGGCATTTTCTCAACTGAAGCTCCTTTCTCTGTGATAACTCCAGCTGTGTCAAGTTGACACAAAACTAGCCAGTACACATGGATTCTTTGTATATCCCAGGAATATGCATTCTTACTCTTCTTGCCTTTGATTCTCAGAATCTGGGACTGCAAGCATGTGCTACCATACCTAGCTTGAACATTGTATTTTGTTAACATAACCTCAAATGGATTTCGGATTTAAAATAAATAGCTATTAATCTGCCCTTTGAGTTGCACCAATATAAATTGTTGCATGCTTAGAACAGTTCTTGAGATAGAAAATACTTTCCTAAAGTTTAGTCTCTTGGATTCAAGGTAGAAGCAGAGAAAACTCACTTTAGATATGGAAGTTTAAAAATGGAGGGAGATGGGGTGGGAAGGGGACTGAGGGGTCCAAGATCAGGTGTGAGAAGGACAGAAGATATGGCTAGATGGCCATGAAAATGAATGGAAATCTGCAACTGATGGTGGTAGGGAGGTGCGGGGTATCATCTCCAGGATATGACAGAGACCTGGGATAAGGATGGCACCCAGAAATCAATGAGGGTGACCTTACCTGTGACTAACTACATTGAGCATATAGAACCTGAAGAAGTCATATCCTGTAGCCAGCCATGAACCTTAGTGGAGCTACAGAGGCACCAACCCACACACAAAAATTTCAACTCAAAATTTATCCTCTCTTTGAGAAATGCATGCATAAGGAAGGGAACAGAGACTGAAGGAATGGCCAGTCAATAACCAGCCCAACTTTAACCCCATTCCATGGGCAAGCTCCAATCCCTAAAACTATTAATGATACTGTTATGTTTGTAGATAGGAGCAAGTTGTCCTCTAGGAGGCTCCACCCAGCAGCTGATTCAGACAGACACAGTCACAACCAGAGACTAGAAGTACCAGGATGGGGGAATACCAAGGGGGGTGGGGGGACACCTACCAGCTCAGAGGAGAAGCAGAGGGAAGAAGGAGAAAGGATTGTGGGAAGGGGTGACTGGGAGGGGGACCGTGAAAGGGATATAAAGTAAATAAGTGAAGAAATATTAAATTAAAAGTTTTTTACAGCTGTCTTTTTTTATTAGATATTTTCTTTATTTACATTTCAAATGTTATCCCCTTTCCTGATTTTCCCTCTGAACACCCCCCAATCCCCTCCCTGTCCACGTCCTCACCAACCCACATACTTCCTCTTCCTGGCCCTGGCATTCCCCTCTACTGGGGCATAGACCCTTCACAGGACCAAGTGCTTCTTCTCCCATTGATGACAAACTAGACCTTCCTCTGCTACACATGCAGCTAGAGCCATGAGTCCCACCATGTGTTTTCTTTGGTTGGTTGTTTAGTCCCAGGGAGCTCTGGGGGTACTGGTTAGTTCATAGTATTGTTCCTCCTATGGGGCTGCAAACCCTTTCAGCTCCTTGGGTCCTTTCTCTAGCTCCTCCATAGGGGATCCTGTGTTCAGTCCAATGGTTGGCTGAGAGCATCTACTTTTGTATTTGTCAGGCACTGGAAAAGCCTCTTAAGAGACAGCTATATCAGGCTCCTGTCAGCAAGCTCTTGTTGGCATCCAAAATAGTGTCTGGGTTTGGTGGCTGTATATGGAATGGATCCCCAGGTGGGGCAGTCTATAGATGGTCATTCCTTTAGTCTCTGCTCCACACTTTGTCTCTGTAACTCCTTCCATGGGTATTTTGTCCCCCCTTCTAAGAAGGATAGAGGTATCCACACTTTGTTCTTCCTTCTTCTTGAATTTCATGTATATTGCCAATTGTATCTTGGGTATTCCTAGCTTCTTGGCTAATATCCACTTATCAGTGAGTGCATATCATGCGTGTTCTTTTGTGCTTGTGTTACCTCACTCATGAAAGCTTTATTTTCTGAGTGCTCAGAGAGGTGACCAGTTCAGGATCTGAACTGCGTCGCCAATGGGAGATTGTATGACATTTTTAAAGGATAGAAACACAAAGCAAGAAGAGTGATAGGAAGAGCTGCAGTGTTATCCAAAAATATTTTAACGTTAAGGGTTAAGCAAGAGAGTACCCATTGGAGACTAGGCTATATCCAGGGCACCAGGCTTCAAGGTCCTTAATTTACTCTCCTAGATATTAGGTCTGGAGCTCAAAGTGATTATGGACCTTGGTTTAGATAGCAGCAATTTCTATATTCTTTACCGGTTAATAGACAATTAAGAAATCATTTGGAAAAGCAGGATATGTGTTTTATCCTAGGCCTGGGAACATGTGCCCTGGACTACTTGCCAACTGACCCTACCTGCCTTTGGGGGTTGGAGGTGATGTGGCATGGAATCAATGACACAAATTGGGATTGAGCTCCACAACTCTGCATTTTGATTGGTTATGGTTTTCTGTAGTGGTCTTTGTTGCAAAGAGAAGTTTCTCCGAGGGGGACTGAAGTGAACCCTGAGATTAGCTTCCATGGTAACAGAAGGCACCTTGCAAGCTTCCAAAGGCAGGAGGCAACCAACAGTCCTACTCAACTCTGATGCTTATGAACTATAAATATGACCAGTATAGTACCACAACTCAAAAAGCATAGTAGTGGCACTCTTACTTTGGTAGGAACCAATAGCTTTCTCACTGGGCTTATAAACCGTTCCATAAGTAGGAAACCATGCCTGGTACTGGGAGCAGAGCCAACTACTCAGAGGTAGTGGCCTGATGAATATTGAAGGAGAATCAATTACCATTATTTTACTATACCAGTATAATCCATAAAACTGCCTAAACACTTGTCTTTATATCTATAAATAAATGTAACCCATAGTTTCTTATACTTACATAGACTTCAGTCAATGGCTTCTGTCAACCCATTCTGTCATTTAAAAGAAAAGAAAAGAGAAGAGAAGAGGAGAGGAGAGGAGAGGAGAGGAGAGGAGAGGAGAGGAGAAGAGAAGAGAAGAGAAGAGAAGAGAAGAGAAGAGAAGAGAAGAGAAGAGAAGAGAAGAGAAGAGAAGATGAAAGAAGGAAAGGAAAGAAAAGGAAAGGAAAGGAAAGGAAGGGGAGGGGAGGGGAGGGGAGGGGAGGGGAGGGGAGGGGAGGGGAGGGGAGGGGAGAGGAGAGGAGAGGAGAGGAGAGGAGAGGAGAGGAGAGGAGAGGAGAGGAGAGGAGAGGAGAGGAGAGGAGAGGAGAGGAGAGGAGAGGAAAGGAAAAGAAAAGAAAAGAAAAGAAAAACCCACCACTATTACCACCAACAGAAACCAATATTGGCATCTTTAATTTTGATGTAGGGTACAGCCAACGTCTTTGGTCTCACCTTATTTTTGGATCATTTCTGCTCCTATCTAACACTTTCATGAAGCTCTAAGCAAAGTACCTTTTCTGCTTTGTCTTTATTCCACATTTGTCTTCCGTACCTATGCTGCTCACACTTAGTTCTATTCCCAGACACACACACACACATATCTGTATCTTACCAGGTTTCTTCCTGACTCATTAAGGTCATGTCACCAGGCGTATACTTTGTACTGCTAGCAAAGCTAAAAGCCACACCTCTGAAACACAGATACCAAGCATCCTGTACACTTATTTTTATTTCTCACAATCATAGTTTTTAACATTAGAACATAATTTTCAGAAAGGCTTACTGTGTTGTTTTATTAGTTTATGAAAATTATATAACCTGTTGTTTCCATTGCCCCCATGAGCACCAGAAAGTTAGAGTTAAATTAATATTCAACCACAATTAACATACCAACCAACAGAATGCTGTTTCTGCTGCTTCTTCTTGTGAAATTCCTTTCTTCTTTTAAATTTCTAAATTTATTTTTAGGTTTATTATAAATCACTCATGATCAAATTCAAAGTGTTCAAGCTGTGATTATAAATTAAAATTTAAAAGCAGGATTGGGGAAAAGGATTTTCTATGCAAGATCTTTTCTGAAGTATCAATTTAAAGCCAATGATAAATACCATAAATACTATAGTGAGTCAGAAACTGAACAATCTATTGACCCATCCAGCTTATCAGAAAGGCTCTTGGTTAGTAAACTTTGCCTCTATATCAAAAGTTTCTGATTTACAGTATCTGGTCAGATGATGGATGCTCTATCAGAGAACCCTAAACTAATAATCTAATATAAACTGATAGAACCCTTGAGTGATCTCCATAGAAACAATGTAGCCAGAGAAATAATAAAGCAATAAGTCATCTGAGCACTCATTACATGATGTACTTAAATTGCATCACATTTTTCAAACACCTTATATCTGAGCTAGACCCTATGTTGGAGATAAGGGCCCAAATTCACAGCTACTAAAAAGCCAAAACATTGCATCTTCTGGAGCGTTTTGAACCTTTACAAACATTTATTTATTGTGTATTTTATTTATTAGACAATTAAATAGAGTTTGTTTTGTAATTACATTTTAAACTTCTTAAGAAGTATGTCTTTTCTTCATGTTATAAGATTCTATGTCTTTCACATCAAGTGTGTCTCTGACAAATGATGAGAAGACCATTTGCAGTTACAAATGGATGCATTTTGAGGTATCCTTTCACTTTGATTTTTGAAACTGGGTCTCACTCCACAGCACAGTCTGGACTTAAAATCACTTAAAAACACTTTTGTCTCCTCAGTTGGGATTACAGGTATGTGATGCCGTGCCTGTCATTGAAAGTCTTTCTTATTTTTCTTTCTGTATGTGTGCTAGAGGAGTGAATGAAATTGGGGTATTGTACAACATAAATGTAGGTGCAAAACATAGCTGTCTTCTCAAAAGGAATATGAGACAGTTTGTTTTAGATCCAGATATGAGTGACAAGAGCATAAGAAAATAGATCTATGTTATTCCAAATTCTAAAGTTGCAACATCAAAGTTTCATGGAGTTTTTATGGTAGTAGAACAAAGTTATAAATCGGGGCATTTAAAAATGTATTGGTAGAAACATCAGAGAGGCAGATTAGAGTCAGGCAGATATGCCTTGGAAGTTATCTTAGTTCTTAGTCCTGTGGTTATTAGAGAAAAATAATTTGTTAAATTAATACACTCCAAAGGTTTTTATCTGTTTATAAGGATGTCTGACACAGGGATGGGGAAAAAATGACTCTTTAGGCATAAAGAGAGCTGAGAAAATTTAAAACTGGGCTCTGGACATGCAATATTCCAAATTTTAAGTGTCACTAAAGTTTAAATCCATCAGCCTTTGTAGACTTATCTTCTTTTCAGAGATTCACTTTTATATAAGCTTATGCTCTTGCATAAGATCTATGAACCAAAATGTACCTCATGGGATTTTTAAAAAATTCTATTGAAGTTGTGACTTCCTCTCTAGAACCACTATTTCCTAGATTGCTTCTCCTGAGAGAATGTAATATTTGCATTCAGCCCTCGAATTTTCCCATGTAATTCTATTGGATACAGAACAAAATAGTTCCACTAATTTGAAGAAAGATTTTATTTCTATAAGAATAGAGGACCAGAAAATAATAAAATTAGGCATGGATGCTGTTGTCCAATCAACAGTTTCTAAGGGTGACTTAGGTTTCATTGCTGCGAAGAGACACCATGACCAGGGCAACACTTATAAGAGACAGCATTTAATTGGGGCTGGCTTACAGGTTCAGAGGTTTAGTTCATTATCAAGGTGGGAGCATGGCAGCATCCAGGCAGACATGTGGCTGAAGGAATAGCTAAAAGTTCTATTTCCTGATCCAAAGGCAGACAGGTGAAGACTGGCTTGTACTTGGCTAGGAAGAGAGTCTCAAAGTCCATCCCCACAGTTACACACTTCCTCAAACAAGGACACACCTACACTAACAAGGCCACATCTCTTATTGCCATTCCCTGGGTCAAGCATATTCAAACCACCACAAAGGGTATGCGTTGAACATATTCTTAGCATGGTAGTAAGAAACATACCAATGGAGGGTTAACTGAAGATTGCTTTATTTTTGTTCTCTATCAAACAAATAACAGCCTGAATAACAGACAGAACTAGATTAAACTTCCCAGAGATGTCTCTTGAGTACTGTCATTTGCCTACTCTCATAAGCTACTTTCATAGGTTCTTGGGGGGTTTTATCCATGATTCTTCGTGGCATTCAACAGGATGCAGCCTAAACAGAATGTTGCTTTTCTGGACATGACAATCAAAGAGTAAAGAGAAACATCCAAATGGCATCTTGTGATTCTATGTCTTGGTGTCATCACCTGGGCTTTGATGGTTTTCCTGAAAGAGCTTGCACACCTTAAAGGATGTTTTTATTTAGCATTTCTGTCTTCCTAGAAACCTCATTTCATTACAGGGAGTGCAAAGAATTCTGTCTCTAGAAAATCTAAGCTAGATTAAAAGACATTAAGCAGCCTATTATTACTCTTTGGAGAAATAAGAGAACTCTTTGCAGTTGGCCTGCGCATTGTTTTCTGACAGTGTAAAACATTTGACAAACTTCAGATAGAAGAGAGTTCAAAGGTTGCTTTCTTTTCATTGGAAAAGAAATAGCTAATGCATGTAGCATCTTTGCATTCATTAAACAGTCTGAGATGGATTAAACATTGGGAGAGAAAATGCATTTATGTACAAAGGGCATTTCTGTGAAGCAAAAGATAAGATGCAGGAGAAAAGAGGATGTAACCTGGCTCTGTTTACCATTCTGATTTGCCACCAAAGCCTCCTGAAAACTATTTATTGCCATTTAGCAGAGTAGCTCCTTCAAAATGTGGTTTGCCTCTTCCTTGATTGAAGAAGAAGAACTGATTCAGGAGGATTCTAGAAACATGAGTAGCTTTATAATAGACAATTAACACCTTTCTCAAAGAGACCTCATTAAACCCCACCAATTCAGAACTTTCTGTGTATATAATACACTTATTCCATGTCATGCAGACTCTGTTGTAACAGAGTTTACAACCTACAATAGCTTTATTAGTTTCACAGAGATGCTATAATGAATTACCTCAAATTTGGTGGCTTGAAATATCAGAAATAAATTTTCATGGTGATGGACGATTAGAAGTATAAAATCAAGGTATTGACAAAGATGTTTGCTGCTCTTTTCTTCAGACTTCTGGACAGTGTTGGAGTACCTGAACCTGGAGTTGCATCATGCCAACTTGTGTCAACAAAGTTCTCTTCTCTGACTACTGTCTATGGAAACACTTTTTACATTTTCTGAACTCTTGTGGATAAGATCATTTCTTGTTCACTTTTATAAGGTTAATGTTTGCACAAATACTCATTTCATTTTACTTCTTTTTGTTTGTCTATATGTTTCTCAGTGTTATGAGATTACTTCACTATGTATACCAGGGTGGGCTAGAACTCACCATGTAGGTCAGTCAGATCTTCAACTCATAATGTGCCTCTCATATCCTCCTACATTCTCAAATACTAGGTACACGCCACAATATCTTACAGAAATCCCTTTATTTTTCTCATTTTGTTTAATTCACACTCTAGATTGTAAGGACCAGGACATGGAAACATGTTTATATTCATCTCCATAAAATGACTATTATGTTGGTAAGATCAGCTGAAGAGTAGCTTCCAGTGTTTCCCTGACAATTTTCCAGATTTTTGCTTTGAAAAAGAAACAAGTTCTAGGATCACTGTTCAAACTGCAAGCAACACAGATCATAAACAGCTGTAAAGTGTGAGGACAATTGGCTTTGAGGTATGTCTGCGGGAAATGATACAAGGGGGAAATCTGTATAAAGGATAAGAAAAAAATCTGCATAATTATTTCCCATCAACTGCTTTTGGGAGAGAAAAAGCCAATTAGTAGATCAGGGAAGTCAAAGTAGAAAGAATGTTGCTGTATTGTGTCATTCCATTTACAGCACATAGAAAGAACCTTTTCTCATTCTCAGAAAAGAAAGCCATTTATGATTAGAAATAATCAACCCTTTTCCAATGTTCACATTTTTTGAGGAAATTATTTTCAGATTATTTTTAAGCTAGTCATAAAGTAGTTGTGAAATGTGAACCAGCAGCCCCCTCTCCAAGTGCCTCCTACTCCAGCACTTCTGCAGCATATGCTTAGCTCCCAGGTGACAGAGAAGGTGTGGGAAGGCAGAATCCAGTGCCAAGAAGTTGTAGAATCTTTTCCCAAGAGAATAAGAACTGCACCTTGTCTTATAATACCCAGAAGTTTATTCTAGATTTTTGCCTAGAGAATGAACAATGTACCTCTCTTGGTATGTATGTTGCCCACTAAGGGACTGGATTCAACTTGAGACATTTACTGAGAAAGATTTTTATAAAGTTTCTGAACTTTGGAGCACTAGAATCTACTTGATATTCTCTTTTCGGGTGTATTAGACTATATGCAAAGCAGTGCGCTTCTCATATGTCTCTGCCTCCATGAAGAGTAACTCAACTAAAGTTACTGTTTATAAAGATTCCTTTACTACCCAGACCAGGGTTTTGTGACCAAATACATATTTAATAAAGGAATAATAGACATACAGTTCTTGAGAATCAAATATATATATTTTTTGTTTTTTAGACACAAATGCTTAAGATTAAAACTCAGTGTTAAAGGAATAGATTACATTTATGAATGCCATTTTGAAAATAGACTATAAATGCTCTGTGGAATTCCTCACCTATCTGTATCCTTTGAAGAAAAGAGAAAAAGAAGTGTAGATGGGTATCTTCTATTGTTTCTGTCCTAAATCTTCCTTTCTGTTGGTGCTTCTGCTAGACAATCAGAGAACTATGCAATCCTTTAAATTTCAGAAAACCTGGGGAAAGAACTGGAGGCACAAATCAGTAAAGAGTGTGTGAAGGTCCACTTCTAAAGGTTGTTCCATAGTGTAGTGCTTCTTTTATGGTGGGAAAAAATAGACTCATTGAATGGGGATTTGATTTTATTTAAATAAACATCGATTTCCCCATTCAATTATAATGTTGGCAGGAGCCCACATCCCACAACAAAGTCCATATTTAAATATTTTAAGCACCTCAATCATGCTTAATGGAATGGAAAAGCCCTCATACTTCTACAGAACCATATTCATCTGCAGCAAGCAGATAACACATTTGCAGCTAAAAGATTATGTCAAATACAATCCTATATTTAGGTGCCCTAGCAGGTCAAAGATGTACAGATAACTGCTTCTACAGCTGACATTCCATCAAATCTTCTCTGTTATAGTTAGCCAGTCCTGCCACTTATGATATTCAAATTCTTTTCCAATTCTATTCCAAATGTACCAGGCTAGACTGAAGTTAGGTTCTAACATAGTTGTCATGTAAACACAGACAACATGACTTCCGAATCTATTTTCCAAGAGTCCCTTGTTGACAGGGAGCTCAAATAGTTTTCTTGAAAATATAGGAGTGAAGCCCTTCTCCTTCAGTATCTACTAGGCAGTATATGGTACAGAGAAGTAGAAAAAAGAATTAATTTCCCAAAGCCAAGTTGAATGATGAGGCCACTAGTGACATCACACCATAGCCATGGAAGGTACAATGATAGCCTGTTAGACACCACTGTTGAATCTGAATGGCCACCAAATCCCCGAGACACATATGAGGTTCTAGAGCAGGAATTCACTGAATAATAATAATAATAGTAAAATACTGTGGAGCTGAAGCTATGGCTTAGCAGTTAAGAGCACTTCCTACTCTTCCAGAGGAATTAGTTCTGTTCTCAACATGCATATTTAGCCAAAGGATATATGATTCTCTCCTCTGCCTACTGTGGCAAACACAGGCACACACACATACATACAAACAATTGATAAACATTTACAGGGCACTATAAAATCTCACAATATTTTGAAAATGGAGGAATATTTGCCATGATTTTAGCGAATAAACATGAAAGTACACAGCCTGTGGATGGTAACATCACACATCTACATTCTGGTTCCCTTCAGATTGCTTCTAAATTCATTTCATAAACCTTTTACAAGATTTTATCTACCTTTAAATATGAACATCTTTGATGCAAATGGAACTGGAAACATATGTGCAAAGAAAATAAACTTGACCTAAGGAGTTTGAAGCACGGATGTACACTCCCACTAGCAGTTGCCAAAAGGTTCCTTTCCCTCCCAACCTCACACACATTTGTTGTCATTTGTTTCCTTGATAGAATCCTTCTTGACTGGGGTGAGATGGAATCTCTATTGTTTTCATTTTCATTTCCCTAATGGCTAATGATGTTGAACCATTTTTAGATCTGTTTATATTCCTTCTTTTAAGAAGTCTTGTTTAGTTTCAAAGCTGACTGTTTTTCTGGGTTCTTTGTCTCTGTCATTACTGCATAGCCTTCATAATACCGATAGGTATGATTCAGATTGTTGGGGAAGAAATCCACCAAGTCTCTTACTCAGCTGTGGGTCTTGTGTGCAGTGATATTGACCTGCCAGGTAAGACTTGTCAATGATTCCGTAACAGTATGAATGCCTTATAGGGTAACTTAATGATTTCTGGTTGGACTCAAGGCCCACTCTACAAGGAGGAAGTCAACCTGCTCAAAATCATCCTACTTCTGAATCTACAAATGTTTTGTTAATGGACATAAATCCTACTACATTCAAAATTTTCATGTTTATACTGGAAACCAGTGCTTCCCTTAGCCTTGGACAGAGAAACAACTTTTCATAGTCACTGTCAGTTAACTGCCAAAATGCTAAGAATAAATGATCAGTCAATGTTCATCTTTTTTATTTTTTTATTTTTTATTTTTTTTTCCATTTTTTATTAGGTATTTAGCTCATTTACATTTCCAATGCTATACCAAAAGTCCCCCATATCCACCCACCCCCACTCCCCTGCCCACCCACTCCCCCTTTTTTTTTTGGCCCTGGTGTTCCCCTGTACTGGGGCATATAAAGTTTACAAGTCCAATTTTAAAGCAGACATCCATTCCATACCCACCAGAGCCAGGAACATTGCAAAGGAGGAGCAAGAACAGGCAGAAGACCTAGAGGATGGGGAGAGATGACATGAGACCCTGTCTTATGACAGTGACATTGTAATCATGTTCATGAAGCAGCTGGATTTACCTACACAAAGGCCTGCACCAAATGGGGCCAACTCCTAATAGATGGGGAGATGACTCATGAGACCCAAACCTTTGCTGAGGAGTTTGTCAATGGATGGCTTCATATGTGTGTCTATAGTCATTTGTGGGGACAATTTGTTTTACTGTGGTAGTCACTACTAAATTGCCCACATTCTGGTAAATAACCTGCAATCTATGTTATTATAAGCATTTTTATTCAAGTGAGTAAATTAAGAAAAAAAAAGAAGAAGAAACTAGGAGAACTAGCTGACAGAATTTCAATACTAGGGGAGGGGATTAAAAAAGGCGAGTGGGGTGATTCTAATCACAGTATGTATGATTGTCAGATTTAAAATGAACTGAAATGAAAAAGAAACAGTTTAAAGCAATGGAATGTTTAGGAAAGTTCATGACATATAACATAAAATGGCATAAAATAAATTCTGCTTTTATTTCACCTAGGCATTTCTCTGTTCATCATTTTTATGTGTGCTCACTCCAAGAAAGAGTTTTTAATTAACTTAATTTTAACTCAATTACTGTTATTAAAAATAAGCTCCACAGCTTTTAAGCTCCAAATAAAATTGTATAAATATATTAAGGTTGATACCATCCATCAATTTAGCTGCAAAAGAATCTTCACATAAATCACTAAAATGCTTTCTTCTGGGGAAAGTCAAATGCTTGGTGCTTTTAATCTCTTACCCTGGACTTGCAGAAAATGAGTGAAAAGATGTTAACACCCTCCCCAGAAAGAACAATGCACCCCAATAAAGCAAGTCCTTGCTGTTCATAAAAATAAACAAAATAATACGTTGTACTGTGTCTACAACTTCAGGAATTCATTATAAGCACTGAATGGTATATTTTAATCAGGTAAATTTTATAGTGTGTGAATTATTCACCAATAAAAGTAATTAAATGAAAGAAAGAGGGAACCTAATTTAATTCTTGACAGTCTTATGAAACAGCTACAGGGCATCTGGTCATTATGAACAAATTCAGTCATTTTTAATTACTGAACAGTAAAAAAGTTGAAAATAAAACTCATATTCACTCATGTAAGTTTATACAGCATCCAAGGAGGTTTGCAGAAGGGATTACATTTACATTTGCTGGTTAATTCTAGTGTGACATCTAGTATTTGAGCTCCAGCCCTAGAATATTAAATTATATTTACATTTTTGAAAGGGTTAGAAAATTCCAAAAGATAACAATTATTTTGACAAGTAGAATATGTGCACAAAGGTCATTTAGATTTTGGGCTTTCAAAGTAAGAATTTATTGTTTTTTTCTTTTATGGAAAATGATTTCTCACATAATATACCCTGATTAAAACCGTCCCTTCATAGTTCTTTCCCACATCCCTGCCCATCCAGATCCACCCCTTCTATGTCTCTATTAAAAAACAAACAAAATATTCTACGGGATAATATTGAAATAAAACAAGGCAAAACAAAAACTAACACATCAGAATTGGGCAAAAGAAACAAGCAGAAAAGATCCCAAGAGGAGGCACAAGAAACAGAGACCCACTCATTCACAAACTCAAGGATTTCAAAAATACACTAAACTGGAAGCCAATGACATATGCACAAATGATGTGTAGTATAAAAAGACGGAATATATATATATATATATATATATATATATATATATATGTATATATGTATATATATATATATGTATATATATATATGTATATATATATATATGTATATATACACATACATATATATATATATTATATGATATATGATGATATATGGTATATGATATATGATGATATACAATATACGATATATGATATAATATAATGTATGATATATATAATATTATATATATGAATATGATAGGCAAGAAACCTCCTAAGATGCCACTGAGTTCATTTTTCAATTGGCCATCTACTGCTGAACATACAGCCTGCCTTTAAGGGCAGTTTGCTTCCTCAAGTGACAATGTATTCCTCAATGAGAGTTTTCTTCCCTCAATAATTTATTCTATAGTGTTTTTTAAATAATTTGTATTGGATGTCAGTAGTCAGATATAAAGGAGATCAAAGAAATTTCATTGGTAAAGCAGCAGATATGAATGTGTTTCCATCTGTTCACTTGCACAACAGTATGACTCTTGCTGTTTTTGAAGTTACACTAAGCATAGTTCTGCAAGTTACACAGTATTCTGGGGATAAGCATTCTCATGTTACATAGTGAGTGTTTGGACTCTATGCTGCCCCACTATGATAGATGGTCTGGACTCTATGCTACCCCACTATGATAGGTGGTCTGGACTCTATGCTGCCCCACTATGATAGGTGGTCTGGACTCTATGCTGTCCCACTATGATAGATGGTCTGGACTCTATGCTGCCCCACTATGATAGGTGGTCTGGACTCAGGCTGTCATTCTTGTGAATCCCAGCACTCTTCTGCTAAAATTTTGGTCTCTGGTCTTGGGTCCATGTTTCCTTTCAAGAGCTTCATGAGATCTTCCCTACTTCAACTACAGATTTTTTTATAAAGCCGGGATTAGATACTTAATTAAAAGCCTTAAACATAAAATGTAAAAATAAAAAAAAAGCCTAAAACTTCTGAACAAAATTAATGCTAGAACAGTTGAGAGAATGCTCTAAGTTGGGTGTTAAAAAGATTTTTAAAGTTGATAAATAATGTCTTTTATCTTTCTAAACTGTTTTGAATATATAAGAAACAAGCATTATTTTTAAATTAATAAAAGGAAATAAATGTTATTAATATTAATATATTACTATGTTATATTATATATAATTATATATAAAAATAGTGATTGTATACTTTTGCTTTAACTTACACTATCCTCAATATCAAAAGTATATATCAAACAGAGAAAAATATCTTCAGATTCTCCATAAGTTTTCAGTGTGAAAGTGGTACTTGGATGAATGAATGGCTAGATGAATGGATGGATGAGTTGATGGAGGGATAGATGATAGATAGATAGATAGATAGATAGATAGATAGATAGATAGATAGATATAGGTAGATACCTGCTTTATATGACTACTTTTCCAAAGAACACATGATCAGCTCCATTTTCAAGTATCCAGCTATGATGGTTTGAATATGCACAGCCCAGGTCACTATTTGGGAAAATGGCTCTGTTGGAGTAGGTGTGGCCCTGTTGGAGTACTGTGGACATGGGCTTTTTTTTTTCCATTTTTTATTAGGTATTTAGCACATTTACATTTCCAATGCTATACCAAAAGTCCCCCATACCCACCCACCCCCACTCCCCTACCCACCCACTCCCCCTTTTTGGCCCTGGCGTTCCCCTGTACTGGGGCATATAAAGTTTGCATGTCCAATGGGCCTCTCTTTCCAGTGATGGCCGACTAGGCCATCTTTTGATACATATGCAGCTAGAGTCAAGAGCTCCGGGGTACTGGTTAGTTCATAATGTTGTTCCACCTATAGGGTTGCAGATCCCTTTAGCTCTTTGGGTACTTTCTCTAGCTCCTCCATTGGGAGCCCTGTGATCCATCCATTAGCTGACTGTGGGCGTCCACTTCTGTGTTTGCTAGGTCCTGGCATAGTCTCACAAGAGACAGCTACATCTGGGTCCTTTCAATAAAATCTTGCTAGTGTATGCAATGGTGTCAACGTTTGGATGCTGATTATGGGGTGGATCCCTGGATATGGCAGTCTCTACATGGTCCATCCTTTCATCTCAGCTCCAAACTTTGTCTCTGTAACTCCTTCCATGGGTGTTTTGTTCCCAATTCTAAGGAGGGGCATAGTGTCCACACTTCAGTCTTATTTCTTCTTGAGTTTCATGTGTTTAGCAAATTGTATCTTATATCTTAGGTATCCTAGGTTTGGGGCTAATATCCACTTATCAGTGAGTACATATTGTGTGAGTTTCTTTGTGAATGTGTTACCTCACTCAGGATGATGCCCTCCAGGTCCATCCATTTGGCTAGGAATTTCATAAATTCATTCTTTTTAATAGCTGAGTAGCACTCCATTGTGTAGATGTACCACATTTTCTGTATCCATTCTGTTGAGGGGCATCTGGGTTCTTTCCAGCTTCTGGCTATTATAAATAAGGCTGCTATGAACATAGTGGAGCATGTGTCCTTCTTACCCGTTGGGGCATCTTCTGGATATATGCCCAGGAGAGGTATTGCTGGATCCTCTGGTAGTACTATGTCCAATTTTCTGAGGAACCGCCAGACGGATTTCCAGAGTGGTTGTACAAGCCTGCAATCCCACCAACAATGGAGGAGTGTTCCTCTTTCTCTACATCCACTCCAGCATCTGCTGTCACCTGAATTTTTGATCTTAGCCATTCTGACTGGTGTGAGGTGGAATCTCAGGGTTGTTTTGATTTGCATTTCCCTGATGATTAAGGATGTTGAACATTTTTTCAGGTGCTTCTCTGCCATTCGGTATTCCTCGGGTGAGAATTCTTTGTTCAGTTCTGAGCCCCATTTTTTAATGGGGTTATTTGATTTTCTGAAGTCCACCTTCTTGAGTTCTTTATATATGTTGGATATTAGTCCCCTATCTGATTTAGGATAGGTAATGATCCTTTCCCAATCTGTTGGTGGTCTTTTTGTCTTACTGACGGTGTCTTTTGCCTTGCAGAAACTTTAGAGTTTCATTAGGTCCCATTTGTCAATTCTCCATCTTACAGTACAAGCCATTGCTGTTCTGTTCAGGAATTTTTCCCCTGTGCCCATATCTTCAAGGCTTTTCCCCACTTTCTCCTCTATAAGTTTCAGTGTCTCTGGTTTTATGTGAAGTTCTTGATCCACTTAGATTTGACCTTAGTACAAGGAGATAAGTATGGATCGATTCGCATTCTTCTACACGATAACAACCAGTTTGCCAGCACCAATTGATGAAAATGCTGTCTTTCTTCCACTGGATGGTTTTAGCTCCCTTGTCGAAGATCAAGTGACCATAGGTGTGTGGGTTCATTTCTGTGTCTTCAATTCTATTCCATTGGTCTACTTGTCTGTCTCTATACCAGTACCATGCAGTTTTTATCACAATTGCTCTGTAGTAAAGCTTTAGGTCAGGCATGGTGATTCCACCAGAGGTTCTTTTATCCTTGAGAAGAGTTTTTGCTATCCTAGTGTACTGGCTAGCTTTGTGTCAACTTGACACAGCTGGAGTTATCACAGAGAAAGGAGCTTCAGTTGAGGAAATGCCTCCATGAGATCCAACTGTAAGGCATTTTCTCAATTAGTGATCAAGGGGGAAAGGCCCCTTGTGGGTGGGACCATCTCAGGGCTGGTAGTCTTAGTTCTATAGGAGAGCAGGCTGAGCAAGCCAGGTGAGGCAAGCCAGTAAAGAACATCCCTCCATGGCCTCTGCATCAGCTCCTGCTTCCTGACCTGCTTGAGTTCCAGTCCTGGCTTCCTTGGTGATGAACAGCAGTATGGAAGTGTAAGCCGAATAAACCCTTTCCTCCCCAACTTGTTTCTTGGTCCTGAGGTTTGTGCAGGAATAGAAACCCTGACTAAGACAAATTGGTACCAGCAGAGTGGGGTATTCCTGTGACAACCTGACCATGTTCTGGGGAGGACTGTGGAAGGACTTTGGAACTTTGGGCTTGAAGATCCATTCGTTGTTAAGAGCTCTGTCAGATGTTGTGTAGGAGCTTGGAAGATAATGTTGAGAACAGTGCAGAAGATGGAGGTTTGGTTTGTGAAATTTCAGAGGGAAAATTAAAGACTCTTTTCAGGGCCATTGCTGTTTTGATTGTGAAGATTCTGTAGTTCTGGTTAGCTGGGGCTGAAGAATCAGCTGTGATTAACAAGATACCAGAACTACTAAAGCAAAAACTTTGCATTACTGGGACTATTGATGCTGGTTAGCTGGAGCTAAGAAATTAGCGGTGATTAAGAAGAGACCAGCATCATTGAGGTGACATCTTCTGGGAGGTGTTTTCTGAGAGCACAGTGGCTGTGTTCCAGATATAGCCAAAGTTGTACCTTGTGCTGTGGCTGGACTTGGTAATGTGTAAGAGTCACCCAGGTGGTACTGGTTTTGAAGGCATGAAGGAGTTGAGCAGAACAGCTGAGGATTGGCACTGTGAGAGGCCATGGAAGGCCATTGGTGAAAGTGCAGCCTCAGTTGCAATTGATGGCCCAGGACTGAAGGGGTCATGCAGTGTTTTGGAGATGCCAGTACCATGAGATGACCACCAAGAGCAGCAGCAGCAGTGGAGTACAGGCATCTGGAGCCTAGAGGATGACACATGTGCTACAAAGGGCCTGGCTGGAGAAGTGACCCAAGCCCTTGGAGGAGCCCAGAAGATCGTGAGTTGGATCCCAGACATTGGACGGTTAGAGATTGACTTTTGCTTTTGATTGTGACTGTGCCCTGATATTTTCCCTCTTGAAGGAAGAAACTGTTTTAGTGGAGCCCACAGTTAAGAGACTTTTAATTGTAAAAAGACTTTGGATTTTAAAAGAGATGGATATTTTAAAGAGATTGAAATTTTAAGCATATGTAAAGACTGTGGGACTTTTAAAGTTATTTAGAATGGGGATGAATAAGATTGTAAGGGTTGAGGCTTACTAGTGATGTGTTTGTGTGTCAAGTTGACAAGGGGTCAATTGTACTGGCTAGCTTTGTGTCAACTTGACACAGCTGGAGTTATCACAGAGAAAGGAGCTTCAGTTGAGGAAATGCCTCCATGAGATCCAACTGTAAGGCATTTTCTCAATTAGTGATCAAGGGGGAAAGGCCCCTTGTGGGTGGGACCATCTCAGGGCTGGTAGTCTTAGTTCTATAGGAGAGCAGGCTGAGCAAGCCAGGTGAGGCAAGCCAGTAAAGAACATCCCTCCATGGCCTCTGCATCAGCTCCTGCTTCCTGACCTGCTTGAGTTCCAGTCCTGGCTTCCTTGGTGATGAACAGCAGTATGGAAGTGTAAGCCGAATAAACCCTTTCCTCCCCAACTTGTTTCTTGGTCCTGAGGTTTGTGCAGGAATAGAAACCCTGACTAAGACACCTAGGTTTTTTGTTATTCCAGATGAATTTGCAAATTGCTCATTCTAATTCTTTGAAGAATTGAGTTGGAATTTTGATGGGGATTGCATTGAATCTGTAGATTGCTTTTGGCAAGATAGCCATTTTTACAATGTTGATCCTGCCAATCCATGAGCATGGGAGATCTTTCCATCTTCTGAGATCTTCTTTAATTTCTTTCTTCAGAGATTTGAAGTTTTTATCATACAGATCTTTCACTTCCTTAGTTAGAGTCACGCCAAGATATTTTATATTATTTGTGACTATTGAGAAGGGTGTTGTTTCTCTAATTTCTTTCTCAGCCTGTTTATTCTTTGTATAGAGAAAGGCCATTGACTTGTTTGAGTTTATTTTACATCCAGCTACTTCACCGAAACTGTTTATCAGGTTTAGGAGTTCTTTGGTAGAATTTTTAGGGTCACTTATATATACTATCATATCATCTGCAAAAAGTGATATTTTCACTTCCTCTTTTCCAATTTGTATCCCCTTGATCTCCTTTTGTTGTCGAATTGCTCTGGCTAATACTTCAAGTACTATGTTGAAAAGGTAGGGAGAAAGTGGGCAGCCTTGTCTAGTCCCTGATTTTAGTGGGATTGCTTCCAGCTTCTCTCCATTTACTTTGATGTTGGCTACTGGTTTGCTGTAGATTGCTTTTATCATGTTTAGGGATGGGCCTTGAATTCCTGATCTTTCCAAAACTTTTATCATGAATGGGTGTTGGATCTTGTCAAATGCTTTTTCTGCATCTAACGAGATGATCATGTGGATTTTGTCTTTGAGTTTGTTTATATAATGGATTACATTGATGGATTTCCGTATATTAAACCATCCCTGCATCCCTGGAATAAAACCTACTTGATCAGGATGGATGATTGCTTTAATATGTTCTTGGATTCGGTTAGTGAGAATTTTATTGAGGATTTTTGCATCGATATTCATAAGAGAAATTGGTCTGAAGTTCTCTATCTTTGTTGGGTCTTTCTGTGGTTTAGGTATCAGAGTAATAGTGGCTTCATAAAATGAGTTGGGTAGAGTACCTTCTACTTCTATTTTGTGAAATAGTTTGTGCAGAACTGGAATTAGATCTTCTTTGAAGGTCTGATAGAACTCTGCACTAAACCCGTCTGGTCCTGGGCTTTTTTTGGCTGGGAGACTATTAATAACTACTTCTATTTCTTTAGGTGATATGGGACTGTTTAGATGGTCAACTTGATCCTGATTCAACTTTGGTACCTGGTATCTGTCCAGAAATTTGTCCATTTCGTCCAGGTTTTCCAGTTTTGTTGTGTATAGCCTTTTGTAGAAGGATCTGATGGTGTTTTGCATTTCTTCAGGATCTGTTGTTATGTCTCCCTTTTCATTTCTGATTTTGTTAATTAGGATTTTGTCCCTGTGCCCTTTAGTGAGTCTAGCTAAGGGTTTATCTATCTTGTTGATTTTCTCAAAGAACCAACTCCTCATTTGGTTAATTCTTTGAATAGTTCTTCTTGTTTCCACTTGGTTGATTTCACCCCTGAGTTTGATTATTTCCTGCCGTCTACTTCTCTTGGGTGAATTTGCTTCCTTTTTTTCTAGAGCTTTTAGATGTGTTGTCAAGCTGCTAGTATGTGCTCTCTCCCGTTTCTTCTTGGAGGCACTCAGAGCTATGAGTTTCCCTCTTAGAAATGCTTTCATTGTGTCCCATAGGTTTGGGTACGTTGTGGCTTCATTTTCATTAAACTCTAAAAAGTCTTTAATTTCTTTCTTTATTCCTTCCTTGACCAAGGTATCATTGAGAAGAGTGTTCTTCAGTTTCCACGTGAATGTTGGCTTTCCGTTATTTATGTTGTTATTGAAGATCAGTCTTAGGCCATGGTGGTCTGATAGGATACATGGGACAATTTCAATATTTTTGTATCTGTTGAGGCCTGTTTTGTGACCAATAATATGGTCAATTTTGGAGAAGGTTCGGTGAGGTGCTGAGAAGAAGGTATATCCTTTTGTTTTAGGATAAAATGTTCTGTAGATATCTGTCAGGTCCATTTGTTTCATAACTTTTGTTAGTTTCACTGTGTCCCTGTTTAGTTTCTGTTTCCACGATCTGTCCATTGATGAAAGTGGTGTGTTGAAGTCTCCCACTATTATTGTGTGAGGTGCAATGTGTGCTTTGAGCTTTACTAAGGTGTCTTTAATGAATGTGGCTGCCCTTGCATTTGGAGCGTAGATATTCAGAATTCTGAGTTCCTCTTGAAGGATTTTACCTTTGATGAGTATGAAGTGTCCCTCCTTGTCTTTTTTGATAACTTTTGGTTGGAAGTCGATTTCATCCGATATTAAAATTGCTACTCCAGCTTGTTTCTTCAGACCATTTGCTTGAAAAATTGTTTTCCAGCCTTTCACTCTGAGGTAGTGTCTGTCTTTTTCCTTGAGATGGGTTTCCTGTAAGCAGCAGAATGTTGGGTCCTGTTTGTGTAGCCAGTCTGATAGTCTATGTCTTTTTATTGGGGAGTTGAGACCATTGATATTAAGAGATATTAAGGAAAAGTAATTATTGCTTCCTGTTATTTTTGTTGTTAAAGTTGGCATTCTGTTCTTGTGGCTGTCTTCTTTTAGTTTTGTTGAGGGATTATCTTCTTGTTTTTTCTAGGGCGTGGTTCCTGTCCTTGTATTGTTTTTCCTGTTATTATCCTTTGAAGGGCTGGATTCGTGGAGAGATAATGGGTGAATTTAGTTTTGTAGTGGAATACTTTGGTTTCTCCATCTATGGTAATTGAGAGTTTGGCTGGGTATAGTAGCCTGGGCTGGAATTTGTGTTCTCTTAGTGTCTGTATAACATCTGTCCAGGCTCTTCTGGATTTCATAGTCTCTGGTGAAAAATCTGGTGTAATTCTGATAGGCTTGCCTTTATATGTTACTTGACCTTTTTCCCTTACTGCTTTTAGTATTCTATCTTTATTTAGTGCATTTGATGTTCTGATTATTATGTGTCGGGAGGAATTTCTTTTCTGGTCCAGTCTATTTGGAGTTCTGTAGGCTTCTTGTATGTTCATGGGCATCTCTTTCTTTAGATTTGGAAGTTTTCTTCAATAATTTTGTTGAAGATGTTTGCTGGTCCTTTGAGTTGAAAATCTTCATTCTCATCCACTCCTATTATGCGTAGGTTTGGTCTTCTCATTGTGTCCTGGATTTCCTGGATATTTTGAGTTAGGATCTTTTTGCATTTTCCATTTTCTTTGATTGTTGTGCCGATGTTCTCTATGGAATCTTCTGCACCTGAGATTCTCTCTTCCATCTCTTGTATTCTGTTGCTGATGCTGGCATCTATGCTTCCATATTTCTTTCCTAGGGTTTCTATCTCCAGCGTTGCCTCACTTTGGGTTTTCTTTATTGTGTCTACTTCCCTTTTTAGGTCTAGTATGGTTTTGTTCATTTCTATCACCTGTTTCGATGTGTTTTCCTGTTTTTCTATAAGGACTTCTACCTGTTTGGTTGTGTTTTCCTGTTTTTCTTTAAGGACTTGTAACTCTTTAGCAGTGTTCTCCTGTATTTCCTTAAGTGAGTTATTAAATTCCTTCTTTATGTCCTCTACCATCCTCATGAGAAATGCTTTTAAATCCAGGTCTACCTTTTCAGGTGTGTTAGGATGTCCTGGACTGGGCGAAGTGGGAGTGCTGGGTTCTGATGATGGTGAGTGGTCTTGGTTCCTGTTAGTAGGATTCTTACCTTTCGCCATCTGGCAATCTCTGGAGTTAGTTGTTATAGTTGCCTTTGTTTAGAGATTGTTCCTCTGTTGCTTTTGTTACCCTCTATCAGCAGACGTGGGAGGCTAGCTCTCTCCTCTGAGTTTCAGTGGTCAGAGCAGTCTCTGCAGGCAAGCTCTCCTCTTTCAGGGAAGGTGCACAGTTATCTGGTGTTTGGACCTCCTCCTGGCTGAAGATGAAGGCCCAAAACAGGATCTTTCCCAGAAGCTGTGTTGCTTTGGCCAGGAAGGTGGCTGGTTGTCTGGAGCCGAAGATGGCGCCGCCTCAGAAGCCCTCAGGCTCTCGCCCCACCCAGAAACGGCTGGCCTCTGTATTCCACACCGTCACCCGTGCAGCCTGCCCTCTGCGGAGTCCCGGAGCCAAGGAGACTCCTGCTGCCAGGGCCTGAGGCACAAACCTCTCGGGCTGGCGGATCCCTGTGCACTCACCAGGAAGGTGGTCGGTTGTCTGGAGCCGAAGATGGCGCCGCCTCAGAAGCTCTCTGGCTCTCTCCTGTCCCAGAAACGGGTGGCCTCTGTATTCCACACTGTCACCCGTGCAGCCTGCCCTCCGCGGAGTCCTGGAGCCAAGGGACATGGGCTTTAAGACCCTCATCCTAGCTGCCTGGAAGTAAATATTGTGCTAGCAGCCTCAGATGAAGATGTCGAACTCTCAGCTCTTCCTGCACCATGCCTGCCTGGATGCTGCTAGGTTCCTGCCTCAATGTTAATGAACTGAACCTCTGAACTTGTAAGCCAGCCCCAATTAAATATTATCCTTATAAAAGTTTCCTTGGTCATGGTGTTTGTTCACAGCAGGAAAACCCTAACCAAGACAAAAGTTGGTACCAGGGACTAGGGTATTGCAGTGATAAGCCTGACCATGCTTTTATTTGGAAGAATGTGAATTTTGGGACTTTGGATTTGGAAAGAAGTGGAATGCTTTAAATGGGGCTTAATGAGTCATCCTAGTAGGAATATGGAAGACATTTTTGCTGTGAGTGATTTGAAGTGTGCAGACCTGGCCCAAGGGGTTTCAGTGGCAAATTTCAATTCATGGACTAGAGACAGTTTTGTGCGGTATTTTGGTGAAGAATGTGATTGCTTTTTGCCCTTGTCTGAAGAGTGTGCCTGAGGCTGATACACTCAGATTAATTGGATTGACAAAGGAAGTCTCAGAAACACCCATCATAGACTTCCTTCTCTGGTTAAGTCTCATGAAGAGCATTTTAAACAAGCTTCGCCATCTGAGAAAGTAAAAATATAAAATGCATGGTCCAAGTATTAAAGGGGTATCAGGAAGTGAAATGAACCTGAATCCTGTGTTCTAGGAGATGACAAATTAAGGGAGTGAAACTTAGGAGCAAGATCCTACCCAGCTAAATTTGGCATGGTGGTACACACCTTTAATCCCAGAAGATAAAACCCAAACTAATCTCTGAGTTCCTGGCCAGCCTGAGACTAAGCAAGTTCTAAGTGAGGAAAAGCTTAAATCCAGGCGTGGTAGTATACACCTTTAATTCCAAGAGACAGGTATGCAGATCTCGGAGTTCAATGTCAATCTATAGAGCAAAATTCAGGATGGCCAAGTTTAGGCAGTGAAGTAGTTGGAAAAGAGAAAGATAGTGATAATGTAATAGAACAAGGGGCCCAAATTTCAGTTTCTGCAAACAGCAGAACTTGGCAGTTTCATCATGTGGCTCTGGCTTTAGAGTGAAAAATAGAAGGGACTACTGGGACAATTGATGCTGGTTAACTGGAGCTTAGAAATTAGCGGTAATTAAGAAGGAACCGACAGTATAGGGGAATGCCAGGGCCAGGAATGGGAGTGGGTAGGTTGGGGAGCAGGGGGAGGGGATAGGGGATTTTCATAGAGGAAACAAGAAAAGGGGATAACATTTAAAATGTAAATAAAGAAAATATCTAATAATAATAATAAAAAAGATCCAAGAAAGAAAGAAAGAAAGAAAGAAAGAAAGAAAGAAAGAAAGAAAGAAAGAAAGAGGGAGGGAGGGAGGGAGGGAGGGAGGGAGGGAGGAAGGAAGGAAGGAAGGAAGAAAGAAAGAAAGAAAGAAAGAAAGAAAGAAAGAAAGAAAGAAAGAAAGAAAAAAAGAAAACCAGCATCACTGAGATGAAATCTTCTGGGGAGTGTTTTCTGAGAGATCAAAGAAGCTGTGTTTCAGAGATAGCTTAAGGTTGTACCTCCTGCTGCAGCTGTACTCAGTGATGTGTAAGAGTAACGAAGGTGGTACTGGTTTTGAAGGCATGAAGGAGTCATGAAGAACAGCTGGGGCTTAGCAGTGTGAAAGGCCATGAAAGGTTCAGCCTCAGTTACAGTTGATGGCCCAGGACTGAAGGGGTCATCCAAAGGATTTGAGGCTTGGTACCATGAAGAGAGCCTATTTAAGGTTATTCGTAAAGCCTAGTTGCAGTGGAAGACTCCAGTGTATTGGAGATACAGTATCATGAGATGATCACCAAGAATAGCAGTGGCAGTGGAGCGGATCAACCTGAGCTTAGAGTTCTACAGAGAGCAGAGCTGAAGAAGTGATGTCATTCCTTTGTGGAGCCTAGAAGATAATGTGTGGATCCCAGACACTGAAACAAGAAGCTACAATATTGAAGTTGCCTTGGAGACCCCAAGATGTTCAACATGCCAGAGCCATGCTCTATCTGCTGAAGAATGCGGCTAACAGGGAATGGAAGTAGCCCAGGAGAATAAAGTTTGTTACAGTCAACAAAAATGCAAAAGGAGTTAGAGATCTGAAGACTGCTTTGACATCAGACATGGTGATGCAGAGTTTGGAGTTTGCCCAGCTGGTTTCTTGTCTTGCTTTGGGGATTACAGTTAAGTGATTGGATGAATCTAAGAAGAGACTTTGAATTTTCAACTTTGGACATTGTTGAGACTGCTATAGACTATGGGAACTTTTGAAGTTGGACTAAATGCATTTTGCATTATTCTATGTTTGGTATGACCCCATGTGCTGATATGTTTGAACAAGCCTATGGGGGCTAGGAAGTGGAATATGATGGTTTGAATATGATTGGCCCAGGGAGTGGCACTATTATGAGGTATGGCCCTGTTGGAGTAGACGTCATCCTTTTGGAGTAGGTTTGTCACTGTGGGCGTGGGCTTTAAGACCCTCATCCTAGCTGCCTGGAAGTAAACATTCTGCTAGCAGTCTTCAGATGAAGATGTCAAACTCTCAGCTCTTTCTGCACCATGCCTGCCTTGATGCTGCCATGTTTCTCTCTTGATGATAATGAACTGAACCTCTAAACCTGTAAGCCAGCTTCAATTAAATGTTATCCTTATAAGAATTGCCTTGGTCATGGTGTCTGTTCACAGCAGTAAAACCTTAACACACCATTTCACAATATTAAGTAGCAGAGTTGCCTAATGTCTCTAAACATATGTATTTCTCTCCAATATTTTGTGTGATTAATTAACATTATTTTCAAATAGTGTTTTCTTCGAAAGGACACATATGTTATCTAGATTTAGCTGTTTGTTAAAGTAGAATAGAACAGCAACAATGGTCTTTTTTTAGATGAACAAAATATTATATTCGCCAAGAGATTGTTTATATATCACCATGCAGTGGTTTAAGTTCTCCTTGGAGTTTCAGACATAGCAACTAATATATGAGCCATATAAAATGTTTAACACCAATGTATGTGGGACTTACAAAAGTGACCAATATAAACTAACAATTCTGAATCACAATACTATTTAATAAATTAAGTAGTGATCATAAACCTCAACATAGATACTGATATCAGTGAAAGAAAACAGGATAAACACTGAAATAAGTGCATATAACAATCAGAAATAAGGTCTATATAATACATCCAATAGGTTAGAGCATAGAGTTCATTATTTGCTAGAAGCAGAGCCCACAATATAAGAAATTGATGCCTGTTTGAGTCAATGTTTCTAAAGGAAATCAAGCCTTGATAGGAAATGGAGAAGAAGTCAGATAAGCATTTCTACTCATCTCTGTGAGGACTTCATAAAGATTAATAAAGCAGAAGTCCTTTCATTTCACCCATCTCCCTTCCTAATGGCAATGACTGATGCTTATGTTACTAGAGAGTATTTACTCCTTTAGTTCTCATGAGAGAACTTAAATAATTAGCAAATTATTTAAGTCTCATCCTCCTTCCTACTTCACATACATATACCTATTAAAATAAAACACATCAAGCTATAGGCCACCAAATCCACTTTAGCAGAGAGTAAAGAGTTCTTTGCTGCAGAAAAGGAAAAAAACTGGAACTACCATGGTGGGGCACTGTTATACTACCACTACATCTGAAATGTTTCATAATGTGATGCTTTAAATAGATTTGGCCCCTTAGATCATATGTTTTAATGCTTGGCCATAGGGAGTGTCACTATGAGGAGGTATGACCTTATTTGAAGATTGCTTTGCTGGAGGAAATCTGTCACTGTGCAAGCGGGTGTTGAGGTCTCCTATGTTCAGGATTCCTCCAGTGCAGAAGAGAGGCTCTTCCAGACTGCCTTTGAATCAGGATATAGACTCTTTGCTTCCCCAGCATCATGTCTGCCTCCATACTGACATGCCTCATGTCATGATGAAAATGGACTGAACCTCTGAAACTGTAAGCCATATCCAATTAAATGTTGTCCCAATATAAGCGTTGCATTGTTCATGGTGTCTCTTTATAGCAATGAAACCCTAACTAAGATACTAAGTGTTCTAAATAATTCATGAAGCATTTCCCAAGATCCAAACTAAGCAGGTACCCTTCCCTATCCTTTCTCATTTGGAAAAGTATGCTTGATTTAAAGCATTCTCCCTTTTCAAGGGGTAGAATGTCTACAGTTTAAAACAAACAAACAAACAAACAAAAACAGTATCTCCTTTGGGTGGAATTTGGAAAATTGCCTAGATAGATATAAGCCATAATCAAAAAGAGTAGAGGAGATCTTGATCATTACAGTTTGATGACATTTATTGTGAAAAAATGGATTCACCTATTTATTCTAAGATGAGATTTTAATAGTTAATACAACATCCAGCCTTGTTTTAGCAACTCTTTTTGTCAAAGACATCACTGTGAACCTTTGTCAATTTGGAAATGAGTTATAGGAGTGGCCAAAAGCAATTAGTAAACTATAATTAAGTGATACACTCTTTTCTTACAATAATCACAAACAGAGTTCCCAAGAGAACTTTGTGCTAAGCCTGATTTCCATTATATTATATGCCTCCTCTCCATTAATTAGAAAAACTCATGAAGCATATATTTATCTGCTTCTGACAGGTCAACATCTGGACACTCCAGCTCACAACTTTTCAACTGTCAGTACATTTTGTAAAGTAACTCTGAGCTTCTATCAAGAATAATCCCAAAAAATGTTCTAAAAATAAGAGAGACTGCAAAAATTTGTTTCAATAAGGAGAGGCTCAGATGCTCTTACTGAGCAATGGAAGTAATGCCAAACTTTCAGTGGTTTAGTACAAAGTCAATTGCTCATTTATCATAAATCTGTCATGGGCCAGGAGTCTCTTTCTAGGTTGAATCGGTGCTTTGCTTCTATGATCATTGATGCAAGAAACACGGAAATCATCCAGCATCAGCAAAGGCTGCAACAGAGAAGTCACACACAGCACAGCACACACATCCTGGCACATTTCAGTGGCCAAACACCTGACATGTGATCATCCTATATTCACAGACAGAACCTGGAGCTTAAAACAGGGAGAAAAGTGGGACAACATGATAATTATGGCAACATATAAATTAGCTACAGGAAGATGCAGCTTGTGTTAAAATACATAGGAAAGAAAATTGCTAGAACAAATGTCATCAAAAAAAAAAAAAAAAAAGAAAAAAAGAAAAAGAGGACAGTGCAGTAATTATCTACTTGAACCAAATTTAAGCTCCGTTTAATCAAACAATTTTTATGCTACTCTTATAAATAACTCCCACATATGAATCAGCGGAAAGGTTTGTTTGGCTTACCAATTCCCTAAAGACCTCATTCTTACAAGAATCTCCCTAGGAGGTAACAGAGACTTGGGTGTCTGGAGCTGCAATTGTTCATAAGCCTCAATCAGGGCACTTCATTTCAAGAAAAATACAAAAATAAATCACACTGACGAATATATTCTAAAGTTTGACATTCTAAATGCTTTTCTTCAATGACATCCTCTGTTCTTTGCAGTTAAACATGCCTATTTATTTAGAGAAATGGGTATTTCTTTAGTCCTATTAAAGCAAAAATCTGTACAATACAATACCTTTTTATTTTTTTTGGAACACTGTGCAAATGTTTTACTCTCCTAATTCTTTCTCAGAGCGATACCTGAACATTCCGTATTATCTTAGTTCAAGGACAAGTAAAGACGCTAATAGGCATCCCTTGATTCAATTTATTTAAATTGAGCTGTGTGAGTGACCTGAAGGGGCTGTCTTATTTAATGAAGGAAACTCTTACTGAATTTTCCTGCTCAAGGAGCGTCATAGAGAGCTGTTGTCAGCAGGTGGGGGACAGGAGGAAGGAGGGCAGGAGCAATGTATGCATGCCAAAGTCGTGGATTCCACAAAAGCCACCTCCTATGAACCTGGCAACATGGGATGCCAGGAGTGAAAGGATTTCTGTCATCTGCATAAGGGGCAGTGAAAACAGGTCAGGCCAAAGCAATCAGTAGAATTTATTCAAACATCTGTAGTGTCTTGGGGCATTTAATGAAAATGTCCTTATTAGCTTTTGCTTTTTTTTTCCAGAGTGCGAATAATTTTCTACTCAATTTACCCTTGACAATTTACAGACACAGACACGAAGATTTTTTTTTTCAAACAGACTTTCCATAATGTAGAAAGAAGAATGATTTATGATGTTCTTTGTAAGGTAAGGGAGAAAGGTTCAGAAAGGGAATAACTTTAATGCAGAGAAATTCAAACAAAAGACTAGAGAGATGACTGGATATGGAAAGTGCTTGCAGCACAAACATGGAGGCTTATGTTTGGGTCCTATGTAAGACTCAGCCAGGTCTGAGATTCCAGTGATGGGGCTGAGGACAGGAAGTCCCAGAAGACTTATGACCAAGAATCTAATTGACATGACAAGCTCCACGTTCCCAGAGAGATGCTGTCTCAAAAAATAAGGTGAGGAAGGTCAAAAGATTAAGTGGTGATTAAAGTAGAGCAATAGAGCAGAGGACTAAGTACTGGGTAAGGTTATCCAACACAGGGATCCTTATAAAATACCACTCATTCATAAGATAGTTTCAACATAGAACTTAAAAACAAAAAACAAAACAAAACAAGAAACAGGAGCTCAAGCATAATTACCCTGCAAGGGTGAACAATGTCCCTCCCAGAAAATATTGATTATTAAATGAAAATTATAATATAAAGCAGGAGATACTGTCTTATGTCTCACTGGCCAGAAATGCCCCAGAGGTCTGTAGAATACATGTGATGTCCCTTTGTTACCCAACCTAAGTAAATGAAAAGACCCTATTTCTGAAGACAGAGCATACTTTATCTACAGGACTTAGAGAAATTCATCTCGAGCCCAACAGGAAACTTCCTCCTGTGTTATTAGACGCGTTCTCACGACCGGCCAGGAAAGACGCAACAAACCAGAATCTTCTGCGGCAAAGCTTTATTGCTTACATCTTCAGGAGCCAGAGTGCAAGAAGCAAGAGAGCAAGCCCGCAAATGGCGAAACCCCATCCCTTTTTAAGGAGAATTATCCTCCACCTAGGATGTATTACTCCCTGATTGGCTGCAGCCCATCGGCCCAGTTGTCATCACGGGAAAGGCAGAACACATGGTGGGAAAACTGCCCCTGCATGTGTGCAGACTATGTTTACCACTTAGAACACAGCTGTCAGTGCCATCTTATAATGGCAAATGTGAGGGCGGCTCCTCACAGATCCCCCTTTTCTTTTAATAAGAGCAATAGGCCACCCATATTAATGAGAGTGGAGATAGAGGTCAAATCCCCAGTGTGCAGGTAAAGGAGCCGTACACATAACCTCCTCCCAGGCTCATCACCCAGAGGGGTCCTGGTCTGGTCCCGTGTTGTTTTTCCTGGGGGAAGGACACTTGAACACTCAACCTTCTTGAAAGATGACATGTCTCCCTAGAATAGGCTCATATGTGCCGCAGAGCCTTTCTACTGCAGTGCTTAGCCTTGCAACTCTCTCGGGCTGCTGAAGCACACTCACTCTATCCCGTGCAATGAGGTGCAAGAGCTGAATGGCCAGCGACCTATTGCTTAAGCATAGATAACCATATATCAGGGGGAGCACCATGTTCTAGAGCTGCAAGCGCCTGGGCAATAACCACCTTGTCTCTCCTAGTTTGGGCCTTAAGCTTACAGACCAACCAAAGAAGCAACACTAATCCACAGCGAAGTGTATCTCCACATAATCCCACCCCCATCCATTCTTTAAAGAAGGAAAATGCTGAGGAGATCCAATTGGGTAATCCTTTGGTCAGGAACAGGTCCAAGCGCGTGGAGTTGACCTGAAGTCTCAATTCCCGAAGGATCTGTTCAAATTCAGCCATCCAATTCTGTAACATATACTGAAAAAGACTTTTTGACAAATTAGCTGCCCTAGTAAATTTAACATACTGAATGGAAGTAACACACAATCCCGGAAACTTTTGTTCACAACCCTGCTGAGTTATTTGTCATAATACATCTAGTTGTATCTGGACAAGATCTATGAGTTGATTAACCAGCATGAGACCTCTCTGTATCTTGACATTAGCTGAGGCCTGTTTATCTATGACTGTAGTCACTGAGGCTGACAAAGTGTTAATGGTGTCAGTCGTCTGGACCTGTCCAGACAGAGCCAAGGCTGTCTGAATTAAGGCCAAACCCAGTTCCCAGTTAGTGGTAAAAAAGCAAGAGAATACTTGAGCATTATACATCACCGTCATTGGGAGTGGAAATATCGACATTATCCCCCAACGCTGCTCTCTCATTGGACAAAATAAGGCCCAAATGCTGCATAATATCCCTTCCCCAGAGGTTAACCGGGAGTGGGAGCACATAAGGTATGAATTTCCCTTGCTGCCCTTCAGAGGATTCCCACGTCAAGGCAACGGAGCTTATAGTGGGACATGATTGATATCCTAGGCCCTGTAATGAATGAGATGACTCTGTGGTGGGCCATGCTTTGGGCCACCAATGTGTAGAGATTATACTTTTATCTGCTCCGGTATCAAGGATGCCTTCAAACTCTTTTCCATTAATCTTAAGGCGGAGCTTAGGTCTATCATTCAAAGATACAACCAAATAGGCAGAATCATTTCCTGAGGAGCCCATTTTCTTTATCTCAGGTCCTGCAGATTTCTCCCTGGTATTATCAGGGAGGAGCAGCAGCTGAGCTATCCTATCTCCTTTACTAATAGAAAAAACGCCCTTGGGGCTTGAGCACAGGACCTGTATTTCAGGGGAATGTTGACAATCCATAACTCCAGGGTGGACTACTAAGCCCTGCAAGGTGAGTGAACCCCGGCCGAGAATAAGGCCCATGGTTCCCGGGGGCAAGGATGGTATAGGCTCCACTGGCACCGGCTGAATACTCATTTGAGGCATTAATAGGAAGTCGGAGGCGGCACGCAGGTCCACCCTTGTGGGTCTTCCTGGGTCGCCTCTCTGACTGCTTCCTGGGTCCTGACAAACCGGTTCCCATATCTTTGAGGGCCCTGGGACCGAGGGCCCGATGACCCGTTTTTTGGCACATAAGCTGATTGACTATCAGGTGGGGGAAGAATTCTGCCCTTTATATCCCTCACAGAGCGACACTGGTCAGCTCTATGATAACCCTTGCCACACTTAGAGCAAAGAGTGAGAGTCCCTCCCTGTTTACCTGGAGCTCTGCAATCTTTCTTAAGATGCCCAGGCTTCCTGCAGTTAAAACATGT
Source organism: Mus musculus (assembly GCF_000001635.26). Classification (NCBI taxonomy): domain Eukaryota; kingdom Metazoa; phylum Chordata; class Mammalia; order Rodentia; family Muridae; genus Mus; species Mus musculus. The sequence goes on along the minus strand of NC_000068.7, from coordinate 138,835,685 downwards.
CCTCTGATTATTTCTGCCCATGGAGCGGTTTTGGGATTGAAGGATGGCAGCCGCTAAACCTGCATTGCTGAGAGGTCCCCCAAGCTCTCGACAGACCCTGAGCCAGTCTTGTAAGCCTTTGTTCTTTCTTGGGGCTATGGCCGCTCGGCACTCCTTTGTGGCTTGCTCATAGATTAGCTGTTCTATCAGAGGCGCAGCTTGCTCTGACTCTCCAAAAATACGCTCTGCTGCCTCTGTCATTCTGGCCACAAAATCTGAGAAGGATTCCTGAGGTCCCTGGATTATCTTTGTTAACTGCCCAGTGGTTTCACCTGCTCGAGAGAGCGCCTTCCAGGCCCTAATAGCCGTGGAAGAAATCTGGGCATAAGCTCCCCAATGGTAGTTTGTTTGATCAGCAGAATAAGCTCCCTGACCCGTTAACAAGTCAAAAGTCCAATCTCTCTGCTCTGGAGTCAAAGCAGCTGCGTTTGCTCGGGCCTGCGCTTGTGCAGCTTCGTGCCAAAGCGCTCTCCATTCCATATATTTGCCCATACTAGGGAGAGCGGCTTTTACAACCGTTTGCCAGTCAGCAGGAGTTAGTGCCATGCCGGCAAGCCTGTCTAACTGCACCAAGGTAAAATTAGCATTGGTTCCGTATTTACGAACCGACTCGGCAATTTCTTTAATTTGTAAGTATTCTACCGGAGCGTGGACACGCCCACCCTCGGCTCCTTCAAAGACCGGAAATGCCTGTTGTATTTTCCTTTGTTCCTCTCTGGGAATGAATGAGTCTGCGCACTGCCTCTCTGCGCACTGCCTCTCTGCGCATCTCTCTGCGCATTGCTGACGCACTACGCAGGGCGGGGGCTCCGCATAGGGCGGACCTTGAAACCGACTGCCCTGAGGCCAATCAGCAAACTGGCCTTCGCCAGCCGCTTTTGGCTTCCTTAACTGATTAGCTAGCACTTTACCTGGCTGGTACCCTTTTTTCTCATAATGAGCTGCTTCTTCCTCCCAGTCTGTTTCCTCAGAGGAGAATTCTTCATCTGCTTCAGAGCTACTAAGAGCTGGCTCCCCGAGCCCATCCAGCGATGAGCACAGGCTCCTTTTCCTAGAGACCTCCGCTAATTGATCTTTCTTCTTTTCCCTTTTTCCTCTTTTTCTTCTAATCTCTCTCCAGGTATTCCTACCTAACCTTAACTTTTCCTCGGGTTCAAGACCCTTGGAAAGGCCTGTATACTTATTTTGTGCACCATGTTTTCTCTTTGCTCCTACTCTCTCTCCCCGCTTTACTTCTGATAGCTTGTCCTGAATTTCCTCTAGAATCCGCCCTGCCTTAACCACTTGATAACATGTGAAAAGGAACAAAAGGGCTTTTAACACTAGAAAAAGTTCAAGGCCAAACATACCTTATAAAGCTATTTTCCACTTTACTTCTGATAGACTGTCTTGAATTTCCTTAGAAAGTTCAAGGCCAGGCTTACCTCGTAAAGCTATACTCACTGGTACTCTCGTTCCCCAGCTGAAAAGTTCTGAATTCATACAGTTGAATCCTTCTTAACAGTCTGCTTTACGGGAACCTTTATTACCGCGACCCGCAGTTCTGGTTCTGGAATGAGGGATCTTCCTTGCGCCAGTCCCGAGTTTTTTCTCGTATTTTTTCGTCCCAGGATTTTTTCTCGTCCCGTAATTTCTCGTCCCGTCCCGGGTTTCGGCACCAATTGTTATTAGACGCGTTCTCACGACCGGCCAGGAAAGACGCAACAAACCAGAATCTTCTGCGGCAAAGCTTTATTGCTTACATCTTCAGGAGCCAGAGTGCAAGAAGCAAGAGAGCAAGCCCGCAAATGGCGAAACCCCATCCCTTTTTAAGGAGAATTATCCTCCACCTAGGATGTATTACTCCCTGATTGGCTGCAGCCCATCGGCCCAGTTGTCATCACGGGAAAGGCAGAACACATGGTGGGAAAACTGCCCCTGCATGTGTGCAGACTATGTTTACCACTTAGAACACAGCTGTCAGTGCCATCTTATAATGGCAAATGTGAGGGCGGCTCCTCACACTCCTGGCTAGATTTCACAGTGATGGAAGGCACTGTGCAAATGATGCAGGGAGGAAGATGAAAGTGGTCTTATCCATTGCCGGCCCTGCATGCTGCAATACTCACCTGTCAGACAAGTTTTGCCCCCTGGTCCAATAGTACCAAAACTGTTATGGGAAGACAAATGTTTTCTAATTGGATTTGAGCCTGCTCCAGAGGAAGGAATGTCATGCCTAATACTGTAATACTGAACAAAAGCCATGGTCATAGGCTCTATGGCAGAATCTACTATTGTTATTGTGCTAAATTGTTATGCTGTCAAATTGCCTTCTAAATATTTAGTCTCAGACCCACAGATTGAGATGCTCTTAACGTTGATTGGAGAAGCTTCGTTTTGCAGGGACATCATTCAAAAGAGAGATGCAAAAGTGATCAAACTTGATGACGAGGACTGAGTGCTCAGCCCTGAACAGGACTATATATAAACTACCCTCCACCCATGTATTGCTTACAGGAACATTACAGAAGACAAGGCACACAGGATAACGAATGTAAATACTGTCTTCAGGACTTGACAAGGCTATTACAGTCATGAACTCACAGCAGCTGTGGCTACCTGCACAAGAGATATAAAATCAAGCCAGACAATTTCACATCAGATGGGGTAGAGGATCACCTGGCCCCACCCATTGTTGAAAAACAACAGGCAGTGGAAGGTTGCATGGTCAGGGGAAGGGGGAGTATTTTTTGTTTTTGTTTGCTTTTGTTTGTTTGTTTTTGTTTTTGTTTTTTTTGAGGTTGTGATCACTGGTATGTTCCCCATGGTCCAGTGGATGGCCCTATACACATGCACATATGAGCAACACTAGCTGTATTTAATAAGACACACACACACAATCACACTACACACACACAAACTATCACACACACAGACACGCACACAAATGTATATATGTAGATGACAAAAATCATAAAGTTGGGAGGAACTTGAGCGGAAAATATGTGTGGTATATAGAATCATATTTCATTGTATACATCTATAAAATTCTAATGGGAAATGTAAAGAGATAAAAATAATAAGCAGAAGAGAGAGTGATAGGCAAAGATACTCAAGTCAACCTCTGCTTCCTACATGCATGCATAGATAACCCACATACACAATTAGAAACTCAAACCAGATTCCTTTGCATATTTATCATACTTTTTATTTTTCATGAATTTTTAATTCTCATCAAAAATGCATTAACAGTTCTGTTTCACTTCAGCCTGGGGATCCTTCACAAGAGATACTCACATCAAAACAGTGGAAAGTCTACCTCAGCTACAAAGTTTCAGTAGGTTTAGAACAGAAACTCATGGTCTCACTTCAGAAGTAAAGTATGAGTTTATCTTCTGAAACTTTCCTTCCAGAAAGAATTCTGAAGAAATTCAAGAACTATCTTGAGAACAAATAATCATGGTCATGAATCACAGTGAAGGACAGTGAGGTCTTCATTCCTGAAGATTTACATTTCAAGCAATATTTACTTTTAACATCAAGTTATTCAATATTGTTGAGAAACCTCTGCAATGATAGCAGAAATTGACATTTACACCCAAAGAAAGAAGTAATGATGTATTATTTATGATTGCTGCACACAGAAGTTCATCTAAGAAATCTATGTAGACAGTGTCTACATTCTCAGGCTTCCTTCCACTTAGGCTTCTTCCTGGGTTGGGAAGTGTAGGACAAAGGTAGAATGTCTGTGACAATTGTCATTCCTATCCTAAGTAGGCCTACTTTTATTGTGTCTCTATTTAAGAATATTTTGACCTTTCATAAGCCTACTCTAAAGTTCTACCCACATAAATTTTGATGTAATGGGTTTGGTGAGGGTCTTTAAATTTAGAGACATAAAAAAAATGTCCTCCTATACGTAATATATAACATAAACCAATGAAAAGTTAAGCCTGAACTTAATGGCATGCATAATATGATGATTGCTTGGACATGATGGTTGACATTCACTTTAAGGTAACCAAGGAGGTCACCAAATTAGAACTGTGCCCATAACTGAGAAGTGTCTTGATGGTCAAAATTAGGCAAAGGCTCTTTGCTAACTCCAAACTTTTAGAATTAATCCACCACAATATTCAAAAAGTATTCATTTGGTTCAAAGTAGGAAAGGAAGTAATGGTGAGTTTGACAATACGAGAGTAAATACATCTCTGATAAAAATGAAATAGGAACTAGAAAGAGTAAAGCAGATAAATGCAGTGCTGGTGTTAATGTAATTGAGGCACAGTAGAAGAGAGAGAGAGAGAGAGAGAGAGAGAGAGAGAGAGAGAGAGAGAGAGACTTGCATTAGAGATACAGCTATAAAGCAAGCATCCATGGGAAAATGGGGATGTGGAGTACAGTGTGTAATATCCTCAACTTTCAAAGTGATATGTCAACAGACATTATGGAAAGCTAATAAATCAAGAAATAGTAGTTGTGCTTATGTGAAGCTAGGGAGGTAATCAACCCATGAGGAAAAAAAAAAAGAAGCAGAACTGAGCCCAAAGAGAAAAAAGATGTATCACAGCTCTTTCATTCTCTGGAAATTCTAAAGCCACACACTCATTATTTTTTGCAGATGAAGTATAGAAATAAATGAATAAATGATTGAGAAACATATTACATTGATTTACAGCTCAGCATGGAACAGAGAACATCCATTTATAACTCTGATGGTGAACAGAGCTGAGGGTAGAAAAAAGTTTATCAGAAGTATAAATTGCCAGCCATCTCTGGGATACAGAATAGTGAAGGAATCTGGGTTCGACAGGTGTAGACAGAGAGCGGTCTGAGCTTGGAATCCTGTCTTTGCACTAACATTAGAGATATTGGCCTGCCTGAGGCACTGTTGCATAGGGAAACAGAAAAACCCAGACAGATACACCCAAACTTATCGTGGAGCAGCTGTGTTATGTTCGGGTCAATTCTGAATAATCAAGACGACATGAATCACATATGCAAATCAAGTAATTCGTGTAATTAAAGGAAAATGAACTGGGGATAAACAAGAGGATGGGCCCTTTCAAGGGTATATACAAGAGTCCAATGTCAGTGGCTTCACTTAATGGAACCCACGAGGGATACCTTGGAAGAGTGAAGCCAGTGAAAAATGTGGAGCTAGGAGAAAGTTTATCACCTTCTAAACTGGGTTTTGAAAATGAACAAAATATTTCCACAAGATGTACATTTGCAAATAGAGCCTTCAAATTAATACACACACACATACCACAGATACACATAGACATACCCACACACACACATACACACACACACACACACACACACACACACACACATATACCACAGATACACACACAAAGGAGTGCAGAGCTAGTGGTCAGAGTGAAAAATCACAACAGTTACCCTGCGTGGTAAAGGTGGCAATACAGGGTGATCATAAACTTTGTCTCACACTACTTTTCAGGCAGGTACTTTTAAGCTCAAAAATTATAATAAAACAAAGAGAATGCCAGGGAGTAGTTATACTAGCATAACAAACAAAAGTATCTTCATTCTCACTGATCTGAATGGGAAGTCTAGCATTCCCTTCAATTATGAATGAAAGCAAGCGATCACAAATGTGTTGGTTATCTTTTACTTTTATATCCATAGAAATTTTAGGTCACTTGGTACCATGTTCTTCTTGTCACTGTCTTAAAATGTGGTTTGCAATTAGTGTTTCTTCAATAAATAGCAAAGTAGGTTTTAGACTGACAACTGGATCTAATTATTTGAAGTACTCACAAATAAACACTTACAGTTTTTCAGAGTTAAACCCATTAATTTGTATAATTAATGTGTGCTAATAAACAAGAAAAGAAAAAGCTATATTGGCTAATGATGAACAATGTAGCTCAGCAGTAGAGTGTTTGTCCCAAGGCTGAAAGGAGAAATATAAAAACTGGGTGAGCAGGGGTTATCATCTGTGAATTGGAGTCACCTCCATATATTCAGGTTGTGAGTACAGAGTAGTTGGTTGTAACTGCTGTAGGGACTAGTCTATCAGCTCCCCCAAGCTGTGCACTCTTCTCTGTGGGGTGATATTTTCTATAAATGGAAGAATTTTTTCCGACTGGGACAGAGGAGCTGAATTCTCTGTAATTTCTTCTTGGGTTATAAACATTCCATTAGTTTCTTTAAGTGTATTATTATTATTATGTTATTGTATTTATTTACATTGCAAATGTTGTCCCCCTTCCTGGGCTCCCTTCCACAAACTCTCCATCCAGTCTCCCCTCCACTTTGGCTATAAGAGGGTGCTCTCCTATTCTTTCACCTACTCACTTCTCTAGCATCCCCCTACATTGGGGCAACAAACCTCCACAGGACCAAGGGCCTCTCTTCCCATTGATGCCAGATAAGGCCATCCTCTGCTACATATGGTGGCTTAGTCCCTGGGAGCACTACGGAGCAGGGGGGAGGGGTCGGGCTAGTTGACAATGTTTTTCTTCCAATGGGTTTGCAATCCCTTTAAGCCCCTTCAGTCATTCTCCTAACTCTTCCATTGGGGTCCTAGGGCTCGGTCCGATGGTTGGTTGTGAGTATCTGCATCTGTCTTAGATGCTGGCAGAGCCTATCAGAGGACAGCCATACCAGGCTCCTATCTGTGAGCACTTGTCATCAGCAATAGTATGGGGATTTGGTGTCTGCAGATGGGATGGATCCCTAGGTAGGACGGTCTCTGGATGACCTTCTTTCAGTCTGCTCCATTGTCCCTGCATTTCTTTTAGACAGGAACAAATCTTGGTTTAAAATTTTGAGATGGGTGGGTGGCCCCGTCCCTCAACTGGGAGCCGTGCCTATCTACTGGAGGTGGTCAAAAACACTCCTCTAGGAGCAAAACTTACTAAGGCAGGGTTCACCCTAAAATATCTTCTCTCTTAATTAGTACAACGTCAGCTTATCAGTGACCTTTTATCATCTTCAAAATCTCCTAACCATTCCTGTAGCACATGGCTCAGACATGGAATATTTGCAGCTCCCTAATAGCATTTTGTGAGATCTCTCCACCAAGGAGTGGATATGCTGGGATATACCACCTAAGTCTTCATTGTATACTACCCCTCAATAAGAGGTGAGGACAGGGATTTTGAAGCAAGATCAGAACTTGAGGCCAGTTTACTTTCCTTTCAGCTACAGTTCTAGTTCAAAAACAGCTTCAGTGTACTGGATTTTTTTTTTCATTTCACCAGGTGATTGATGACATATTTTACCTAGATGCCCCAGGATCTGGCACTCAACCTCTGGCAATGTCTTCATGTTGGTAAATCACTCGTTTAACAGGTATTAATTGAGCTTCCTGGAGGAAAGGATGGCTGGACTACAAAGTGAAGCAAATGTAGTTACATGATGATGGAGAAAAGGCACAGAAGCCACAGATACCTGAGGCAGAAGTGAACAAAATCAGCAAATGAGACCCAGTGGTTGATGCTGCAGAGAGAGCCAGGGAAGAAAGGGTTGGAATGATGCTCCAGTCCTAATATCCAGAGAGAATGCAGGCATCTTTGTAGGATGGACTCTGACCTTCATTTTGAAAAGAACATTCAAGCTACAAGATAAAAGGGGAGATGGGAAGGGGAGAGAGGGCAACACATAGCCTGGTGGGAGCTGTGAAGAGGCCCTTTGTCATTCTGCTCTTGCAGTGTGCAGCAACATAATGAGAGATGAAGGGAATGCTCTCTGTCTGCCCTGGCTGACAGAGCAAAATGTAATCACACGTGACCCCTAAGCACTTAAAATCTGGCTACTAATAGTAAGAAGCTGAATTTTAAGTTGTACTTAACTATAATTTACTTAAATGCATGTTGCAAAACTGGGTGTGGTACTTCAGCCCTGTAATCCTAGAATCCAAAGGCTGGTTTAATGCAAATCCATTCTTGTCTGCATAGTGAGTTCATGACTAGCCTGCATTATATAAGAAAACCTAGTTTTAGCTGCATCCCTCTACTCCAAAATAAATAAATAAATAAATAAATAAATAATAGGATTAAATACTAGGATTATAGCTTAGTAATGGAGTTCTTGTCTAGTTTTGGGGTTCTATTGCTAGACCCACAAAAGTAGAAGTAATCATTTCTATGGAGTTAGGAGCATCCATCATAACCAACAGAGAGCCTTAGGAAAGAAATGGTGTACTGTGCTACACACTTTTACAGTTGAGAGATGTATAAAGAAAGCAGTGTCGTACTGATGAAAATTTATAGAGTTATGTAGGCATAGCTTGGGTATGACTTTGGATGGGTAGATGGAAAGAGAGCTGACAAGTGCTGTGCCTGAGTTTCATGGTTAATCACTGGGCACTGACTCCTATTTAACCCTTGGAAATATTTCTTTCTTGACAGCAAAGGTCAGCTTACAGATATCCCCTAATAAAGGGCACCTTATCCTGTTAGCTCGGGGTAAGTGCAGCAACATTTAGAGAGAATAGGGGAACACCAGGGCCAAAAAGGGGGAGTGGGTGGGTAGGGGAGTGGGAGTGGGTGGGTATGGGGGACTTTTGGTATAGCATTGGAAATGTAAATGAGCTAAATACCTAATAAAAAATGGAAAAAAAATAAAAAAGAAAGCTTGAAACAGAAAGAGGCTGAAGAGTCTAAGTCCTAGAAAAGCAGAAATGGGTTTTTGTAGAAGTAGATTCTCTTACTTAATGGTTATGCCTAAGGCCTGTACTCAGCTGTGGTCTGTCCTCATATTCTGCTGAGTAAGTCTTTAAGAGCCCGGAGGCTGATTTGTATTAGTTTGACAACTCTGCACTGGTATGACTCATCAGCTGAGATAGAGGGTTTAGGTGTCACAGCGACACTGGGGTCCAGACCTGACAGCTCATGGGTTTGAGGGATGACAACATTCCCATTTCAGGGATGGAGACCATCCTCATCACAGAGAACTGCTTAGGTATCCATGAAAAGAACCTACATTTTCCTCCTCAGAAAATCTGATCTACACTAAAATGTCAAATTCAGAGCTACAGCATTAAAGCTGAATTCAGATTGGAAAATGCTAAAAATACAATCACACTTTAAAAACCTCTACAAATGAATCGACTGATTCTGTAACCCTGCTTGAGAAACATCATTCAAAGTAGGGCATATGCCTAATGTGCTTGCCTCAGCTTTGCCTACAAAGAAGCAAAAGCAATGACTTTGCAATGATTCCACTATATCAGGAGATGGAAGGCTATTGAAACTAGCCCTGTGTTTCTGATGGAGGGGGGAAAGTTTCTATATTCAAAGCCTATACTGAAGATTTGGGTTTAGAGGAGACCAAAGAAAATGCAGTTCTTTGTGGAGGCTGACACAGTGATCAGGCCTCAGTCTATACACACTTTTAAAACACTACCCTAATTCTAAAATGTAATAATTCTTCTTCAGAGATGTGAGTCATGGCTATGCAAACGCCTGCCTCATCATGATTAGCTTTCCGGATCTCAAGTATTGTGGGATACAAACAGAGATAGGTGCTGTTAAAACAGATGCCTGGAATTCCTAGTTGGGTCCTAATTAGGAGAAACCTCTAAAGAATACTTGTGCTAATTCAACTAGATGAAGAGGGGGAAGAGAGAAAGAGGAAGGAGACAGGAAGAGAGAGAGGAAGGCAGGGAGAAGAAAGGGATGGGAAAGTGTAAGGTAAAAAGTGGAATCTGAGCTAATAGCAGGGGCATTTGCATCTTTGTTCTCTGCCCTTTGGATGCTGCTTCCTTGGTGATGAGCAGACAGCCCCTTCCTATTAGGTTTCCAAACACGCAAAGTGACTTGCTTAGGAGTAAAAAGCAAAACTGAATTTTAGTGAGATCTAGAAATCTAAATATTAAAACCTACACATTTGTTGCACGGTGATGTTTACGCTGCCTTAAAAGCCGAAGGTATAGATGCTGTGTTTGTGTCCTGTATGTACAAATACAGGTCACAAATGCATGTAAATAACTGAAATGCCAGCAAAGTTCCACTGAAATAACAATGAAACTGTGGGAGTTTCCCCTCACTTGTTCGCTTGTTCGTGGTGCTGCCTCTCAGCTGCTCCATTTACATATGTGCATTTAGAAATGACTTTAAAAAATGTTGGAAGAGAAGGGAGAAAGAATTGATGAAAAGCCAGGCAAGAGGAATGTCTCCGGTTCAAGGCACTGCACGTTGGATCCCAGAACAGTCTGGGTACATATAGGGCAAAACCTTGTCTCTAAAATACTATGAAAACTACCTATATATTAAATAATTCGTGTTGGAACAGCCCATTGTCATCTCCACTGACTTTATTAATAATTGTTAAACTTTACCCTTTTTTGCATGTTTGAATAATTTGAGAGCAAGAAAGTTTAGTTATCTATGTAATTTTTAAATCATAGAAGCCTAGTGAAAGTATAAAGTACTCCTTTTAATTTTCATATTTCCTCCCAGGACTCGAAAATACCCACAATATGCAAATATATGCAAGTAGTTTGGTATTAACATATTGACCCAGAAGCATTGGCCTGGAAAAAAAATAAACATAAAAGCCAGAGAGTGCTTTTTGAAGTACCAGGAAGAATGAGAATGTTGGCCAGCTGCCTGGCGCTCAGCATTTGCTTACTTCCGATATTTTCTCTATGACACGGGGACATGTTTGTTGTCCTACCCCACTGCTGTTTGCAAGGCACAGTCCTTTTCTCAAGAGAAATTCAGTGCTAGACCAACTATGGAAAAGTTCCAAATTACACTCTCCTCTGAATGGTTTCATATTGCTATTTTTAAGGAAAATCTCTAAAATGCATAAAATTTTTTCAAAATTAAGATTTGGTTTCACCATTTTTTCAAAAACAACTTTTTAAAAGATATTTTCTTTATTTACATTTCAAATGCTATCCCAAACGTCCCCTATACCCTTCCCGCCCCCACCCCACTCTTCCCCCACCCTGCTTCCCAACCCACCACATCCTGCTTTCTGGCCCTGGCATTCCCCTGTACTGAGGCATATTATCTTAGTAAAACCAAGGGCCTCTCCTCCCATTGATGGCCTACTAGGGCATCCTCTGCTACATTTGCAACTAGAGACATAAGCTCTGGGGGGTACTGGTTCATTCATATTGTTGTTCCTCCTCTAAGGTTGCAGACTCCTTTAGCTCCTTGGATACTTTCTCTAGCTCTTTCATTGGGGGTCCTGTGTTCCACCCAATAGATGACTGTGAGCATCCACTTCTGTATTTGCCAGGCACTGGCATAGCCTCACAAGAGACAGCTACATCAGGGTCCTTTCAGCAAAATCTTGCTGGCTGGCATGTGCAATAATGTCTGCTTTGGTGGCTGATTATGGAATGGACCCCTGGGTGGGGCAGTCTCTGGATGGTCCTTCCTTCTGTCTCAGCTCTGAACTTTGTCTCTGTAACTCCTTACATGGGTATTTTGTTCTTCATTCTAAGAAGGAATGAAGTATCCACATTTTGGTCTTCCTTCTTTTTGAGTTTCATATGTTTTGCAAATGGTATCTTGGGTATTCTAAGTTTCTGGGCTAATATCCACTTATCAATGAGTGCATATCATGTGAGTTCTTTTGTGATTGGGTTAACTCACTCAGTATGATATCCTCCAGATCCATCCATTTGCCTAAGAATTTCATAAATTTATTGTTTTTAATAGCTGAGTAGTACTCCATTGTGTAAATGTATCACATTTTCTGTATCCATTCCTCTGTTGAGAGACATCTGGGTTCTTTCCAGGTTCTGGCTATTATAAATAAGGCTGCTATGGACATAGTGGAGCATGTGTGCTTATTACAAGTTGGAACATCTTCTGGGTATATGCCCAGGAAAGGTATTGCTGGATCTTCCAGCAGTACTATGTCCAATTTTCTGAGGAATTGCTAGACTGATTTCCAGAGTGGTTGTACCAACTTGTATTCCCACCAGCATCTGCTGTCACCTGAGTTTTTTTATCTTAGCCATTCTGACTGGTGTAAGGTAGAATCTCAGGGTTGCTTTGATTTGCATTTCCCTGATGATTAAGGATGTTGAACTTTTTTTTTCAGGTGCTTCTCAGCCATTCTACCAAATTCTTCCTCAGTTGAGAATTCTTTGTTTAGCTCTGTACTCCATTTTTAGTGGGGTTATTTGATTTTCTGGAGTCTACCTTCTTGAGTTCTTTATATATATTGGATATTAGTCCCCTATCTGATTTAGGATAGGTTAAGATCCTTTCCCAATCTGTTGGTGGACTTTTTGTCTCATTCTTGGTGTCTTTTGCCTTACAGAAGCTTTGCAACTTTATGAGGTCCCATCTGTCGATTCTCGATCTTATAGCACCAGCCATTGCCGCTCTGTTCAGGAATTCTTCCCCTGTGCCCATATCTTCGAGGTTTTCCCCCCACTTTCTCCTCTATAAGTTTCAGTGTCTCTGGTTTTATGTAGTTTCACTTTTTTATCTTTTCATACTTTTGATCCCTCCAACCTTCCTTATAAATAGACCTTTTTGCTCTCTCTCTCTCTCTCTCTCTCTCTCTCTCTCTCTCTCTCTCTCATCTATGACTTTTTTCCTTTAATTGTTGTTATACACACACACACACACATCTGTATCTGTATCTGTATCTGTATCTGTATCTGTATCTGTATCTGTATCTGTATCTGTATCTGTATCTGTATCTGTATCTGTATCTGTATCTGTATCTGTATCTGTATCTGTACCTGTACCTGTACCTGTACCTGTACCTGTACCTGTACCTGTACCTGTACCTGTACCTGTACCTGTACCTGTACCTGTATCTGTATCTGTATCTGTATCTGTATCTGTATCTGTATCTGTATCTGTATCTGTATCTGTATCTGTATCTGTATCTGTATGTGTAATGAAAAGGTCAGTTCAGGACCTTTTTGAAAATTCCACCAGATGTTCTCCTCTGGAGAGGGAAGGCTAATTAACATTCCACAGGATGGACTGGACCTGCAGGTAGGGGAGGCCTAGACCAGGTACACACATTCGCAAGACATATTTTGCCACCTCATTCCCCATAGACAAATCAATTTAAAAGTCACACTGTTCTGCCAATCACAATTTGCCTAATGGCTGCTACTCTGAAAAACTTTATAAAGACTGGCCAAATAAATGGGCTGGGAGGTGGGGGATTACCATCAATCCTTCAGGTGTAGAATGGCCCCAACTCATTGGAACAATAAATTCCTCTTGCTTTTTGCATTGATTCCCAGGCCCATGTGGTTCACTCAGCGGGTCCCCTGCTAAGCTAAGGCTCACTAGAGTCTTACAGTATCTGTGTCTATGTCTGTATCTGTAACTATATCTGTATCCATATCCGTCCATATCTGTATCTGTATGTAGAAGAGTGGTTCTGATGCTTTGATTTAATTGGGAATTTTTATTTACTGATGCTGAATGTCCTTGCCCCCAGCTGGTTTTTGATCTATCAATAAATAGATAGTCCCAATGGCTCAGTCCCAATGGTTGAGCACAGGGTAGGACACAGAGTTTTACAGGTAGGACACAGTGAGAATCAGGGAACTGAAAATGAAGGAGGGGGCACAGTAGTAGCAGGAGAAAAGGCCATGCAGCCATGTGAGTTTTGGGGTAAGTGGCCATTGGTTATTTCCTCAATTGGGCCTAGGGTAGCAGGGAAAGGTTGAGGAATGTGAGTCATTGAGTTAGCCAAGGCATTTCAAGATTAACTGGAATGTGTATGTTTTTTCTATTTTAGGATCTGAGATAGCTCCTGAGTGAGAGAAACTTAAATCAGTTTAAGTTAAGAATGTGTATGTAAAACAATACAGGGATGGGGGATGGGATAGGGGATTTGCAGAGGGAAAACCAGGAAAGGGGATAACATTTGAAATGTAAATAAATGAAATATCCAACAAAAATAATACACTACATATATATGTATAATATTTCTTGTATGTATATGATTTCAGAGCTTTGAAATGTGTTTTATCATTCCTACTGAAGAAGATACCTTGCTGTATGAAATAATTTAATAATAATTTGTCATTGATCTGCTACCTAGTCCTGGTACTCAGCTAGGGAGAAAGATATAAGCACAGCTATAAAATATACTTCATGCTGGAGGGGTTCAGAGTTTGCTGGGAATTCCTTGAATTTAGAGATCACATAAGCTTTCTTTTTTGCTTTGTGACAGTGTCTCTCTATGTAGCACTTGCTATCTGGGAACTCTCTCTGATAGACCAGCTTGACTCATACTCAGAGAGATCCTCCTGCCTCTGCTTCCTGAGTGCTGGAATTAAAGGTGCATTCCACTACAGAAAGCTCTTAAGCCAAAGTGGAGAGGGTATGCTAATGGGGAAGGAAAAGCCGAAGGTGGATCTTTAGAACCTGATCAGGCATGAAGGGGAAGGTGTTTTGTGCTCCAAGATCCTAGAGAAGAGAGAGGCTACTTTCTCCCATGGCTTCAGTGAGAGCAGACACAGGGAATCAGGCTCTTATTATCATCTATTGTGACTGGGAAGAGAGCAAGAGCCGCAGTGACTTCTAAGAAAGAAAGTAGGACAACTCTGCAGCCAAGAAGTTGCTGGACCTGGTTTGCTTTCCTCGATGCTTTTCTCTTAAGTGTTTGAGAAAAAAAATCACATTGTGTAGTCAAACAAGGAAAGGCCAGGGTCATCTGCATTCCCTGCCCTGGGATGGGAGCTACAGAGTTCCAAATGACTGCCTCCCAGCTGAGGACTTCATTTCCTGGACTCCCTGTAGGACAGAGAGATCCAAGGAATGATGGGGAAGAGCAACACATAAGCACTTTTCAGGGACACTGCTCTTATATAACATGCAATGTATCTTGGTGACAATTCTAACAATGTGGGGCTAGAGATACACTTTTAACAAAAGTCAGCAGGCTATGAGAGGCTGAAAGTGGCCCACAAACGTGTGTCTTCCATCCTCATCCTAAGAGGGTGTTTGGCTCATTATGTTCTAGCCATCAGCCACTTTCTTCTCAGTTACATGACTCACCATCCTCCCAAGTTCCATCCCCAGTGAAATGGCTTGGCTGGCAGCCTTTCCTGGGGGACAATCTGCCTGTGGATTTTACACCTACAACAATCTGGAGTGGAAGATGCTCACTCCGTGTGTGGCTATAGTCTCAGGTCTCTAGAACCTTCGGGAAACGTAGTTTTGAGAAATGGTGCTTATGAATTTAAAATTATAGTCAGGAAACTCTTTGGCATCTGAGATACCTGGATAATTTTAGAAGATGATGTGATCTGGTGACCGAAGTTGGAGGAAAATAGGAAGCCTAATCATATTCCAAGCTCTTTCACAGTGCTCTGCAATCCAAGTGCAAATAAGTTCCTAAATCTTTTTGCATTGTGTCAAGATATGCATATACTTAATTTACCTACATGCACAACACATGCATGTGTGCATGCCCAGGAACACTCACATGCACTGTCCTTTCAGACTTTTTCTTACAACATAAGGAGATTGCAGTCAGACAGAGAAAACCACAAACTTTGAACAGAAGAAAAGGATGAAGTATGTTATATGCTGCCTTGCAAAGAAGAAAAATCTATTTTTAGACCTTGAATTAGCATTAACAGAAGGCAGAAGTGGGGGATATGCAAGAACAGGAGAAGCAGCAGAAAAGCAGAGAGGGTTTATGAAAGCCTCTGTGTGCCCTCCCGCCCCCCCATACTTCCATCTCTTTTGTCATCCACACCTTGGAGCAGGAAATAAGCCTGCACAGAAGGAGGGTGGAGATCAATAAGAGAGGGATAGGTGGCTGCAATATTTGCCTTGTCTCAATACCAACATTTATTTAGACTTTGTGTTTCATCCTGTTTGTATTCACATCTCCTGAAAATGGACTTCTGGTCTAGAAGAACTTTGATGAGAGGATGCTCTGGGGCATGGGATATGGGCCTGTAAAGAAGTGAGGAAGTGGGTAGTGTGCAGAGTTAAAATGCTGCCCAACTTTCCAGCCAACTCCAGCTCAAACATCTGCTCTAGAGGAGATTTGCCTTCACGTTTGTACCAGTTGAGACCAAAGGGTCAGGCACTGTGGATGAAGCAACCATCTCCATAAACACCCCCTACTAGAGGCAAAAACCTCATAGTCTCCTGAGGCTAACATCAATTTAACTTTCAGGTGACGCCCCTGTTGTGAGCCAGCATCAACTTCAGATCGAGTAGATAGCCTAGAAAAACCTCAGACCTTTGTAGATACCTAGTGTTTCAGATGAAACAGTATCAATGTGGGTTGCCTCTTTACTGTGGAAAACAAGTAGAAAAGAGAAAGCAGAAAGAAGTTCAAGTCAGGATGAGAACCTTTACCTCTTTAGAGTCTATGAGTATTCTGAGGGGCTGAGAGAGGCATTCAGCTTCAGTTTTAAACCTTACTAGCCCCTACACCCCTTCCCACACATAATTTCTTTATTCCTATGACTTATCTACTACCAGGTGAGAATTTAGAACATGTTTATTAACACACATTCTTTCTTTCTTTCCTTTTTTTTTAGTATAAAGTAGAGTTTATTCAGGGCATGGGAAGGAGTTGAGAGGGTAGTAAAGACAGAGAAAGGGAGAGAGAGAGTAGAGGACCAGCCATGAGCACCTGGAGAGAGGGGGAGGGGAATGGGGAGAGAGGAGGAGCATGAAGAAGACGACAGAGTGACAGCAAAAAGGCCAAGAGAGTCATACATTATTTCTTGATTGCCTTTGGGTCAACGAAAATGCCCTTGTACCTTGTCAGTCTAGAGCAACTATGTTTTATTCAAGGGCTACTGTATTAGTTACTATGACCCTATCAATTTACTCTTAAGAGAGCTTTGCATAGTTGGTATGGTGATATGGGATATGGGAAAATAATCTTCTCTACACATATGCTTCTACTCCTGACAACTTCCTAGCTCTGCTTCTTCACAGGCTGTTAGTATTTGTGTAGTTAGGGTCTCTTCTGCACTCAAACTTGAACACGTAGGTCACCTTTACTGTCTAGTCTCTGTTGTATAAATATATTAGATCTGTTTAGTGCAATGTTTGTGAATCCAAGGTCTTCACTTCTAGGACCATTATTGGAAACCCTACCAGCTTTATCAAGTAGAGAACATGCTGACAAAAGAAAGAGCGACTCACAGATGGAAGGAGGATAAGTCTTTGAACAAATGCCTGGTACTTAGGAAGCCACAATACACTACGGTGAATAAAAATTATATTTCTTAGTTGAAGCCACTAACATTAGGAGTTGGTTTCTGATACAAGTAATGATTTTTAAAAAGTGGGAATATGTATATATCACATAGAACAAAGACATGTTCTCTACCAGTCTAGTCTTGGTTTAATCCATGAGGGCTCGCCTCTTGAGTTGTGGGAATACTAATAGTCTATCTTAATATAGATTACTCGGTGGTTAGGAAATGCTTCATTTGGGATTGTCAGGGGTGGAAGGAATACTAACAGTATTTTGTTGGTGGTTACTGTGAGAGAGGAAAGTCGTGAGACCCTAATAACCACCTATATCTGGAGATAGGTTTTTTTTTAGCACAGTAATGAATCTCTGAGTAAAATTACCTTTGTGTCTCACTCCCTTGGACTGAATCACTATTGAGACCCAGCATGATCATGATCCCAACAAAAATTGTAATATTCAGGAATAAAGTTGGCCAAGTAAGTGAAAAATATTCTACAATGAAAACTAAAAAGCAATGGAAATGAAAAGTGATAGGGCACATAATCACACACTTACACACACACACACACACACACACACACACACACACACACAGTTTCTCATATTCAGTATTATAAGAATTATTATTATTATTACTGCAATGTTTATTTTATTACTTTAAGCAATTTTCAGAATCAATGAAATCTTTATTAAAATACAAATTACCTTCTTTACAGAGTTTAAAAAAATCATTAACTTCATGGGAAACAGATTGACTCTGTATATCCAATGCAATCTTAAACAAAAAGAGCCACATTGGAAGCATCTCAATACTGACTTAAAAATACATTATTGATCCATATCAAACACATTGCTTGGTGGTAGCACACAGACACAGTGACAAATAAATGAAACAAAAAGCAATGGCAGAAATAAACCCACACATCCATAGACAAGTGATTCTCAGCAAAGTCACCAAATCTACACAGAAGGACAGAGAGCTTCTTCACTATCGAGATTCCAAACACAAAACATTGGAACTTGGCTTCTACATCTAACCTTGTACAAAAGACTACTCAAAGTAGAATAAAGACCTTAACACACACACACCACACATGTGCATATGTGTATGCTTGTTTATACACACACACATACATATGCAATTAATTTATAACTTCATATATACAGGAAATAAAAGAAACAAGATAATGGGATTACAACAACCTACAAGGATTCTATGCATCAAATAAAACAATAAGCTGAGTGAAAACAGTGATCTTACACAGCAGGATTAAATATTTGTTGTTTATCTGACCATAGATTAACACGTTTGTACTGGCTGGTTTGGGGTGTCAACTTGACACAGAGAAAGGAGCTTCAGTTGGGGAGATGCCTCCATGAGATCCAGCTGTAAGGCATTTTCTCAATTAGTGATCAAGGGGGAAAGGCCCCTTGTGGGTGGGACCAACTCTGGGCTGGCAGTCTTGGGTTCTATAAGAGAGCAGGCTGAGCAAGCCAGGGGAAGCAAAACAGTAAAGAACATCCCTCCATGGCCTCTGCATCAGCTCCTGCTTCCTGACCTGCTTAGGTTCCAGTCCTGACTTCCTTTGGTGATGAACAGCATGGAAGTGTAAGCTAAATAAACCCTTTCCTCCCCAACTTGCTTCTTGGTCATGATGTTTGTGCAGGAATAGAAACCCTGACTAAGACAACATTATATATGAAGAATCCAAGTTAAAATGCTCAATATAATTAGGCACTATGAAAATGTACATCAAAACTTAAATGTCATAAAGTTTCATTGCAGTTAAAATGTTTAATCAAAATACAAATCAAAAATTTCTAATGGCAGTGAGGGTATGGAGAAAAGTTGGGTTTTTTGTTTGGTTTTTTGTTGTTGTTGTTGTTTGTTTGGTTTTTTTTATATACATGGTAAATGGTAAATCTGTATACCCATTTTGCCGAACAGTACTAAATGTTCCTCAGAAACTAAATCCATACCTTCTTCCATTTTTGGAAATCTATCCCAAAGAACTGAAATCAGAGATACCTACCTAGATTTGTTTATTGTGGCACTGTATATATAGTCTGCAGAGATTTAAGGGAACCAGTGCCACTTAAACCATCAGAGTAGGACTCTTAATTATGAGCAATGACAAATGATCCAGATTAATTTAGCAGGAAAAGTTCTTATTTGCTAAGGGAAATCATGATGTTTGAATATGGGTTATTTCTCCCATAACTCATTGAAATTTGATTCAATTACTGTGGCATTGTTAGGGCATGGGGCATATAGGGTTTATCATGACATTAAGAAGGATTTATGGCCTCTTCATAAGTTTGGCTTAATTCTTATGACAATGGATGAAAACAGGTTTCCATGAGTCAAGGCTTGTCTCTGCTTTGTCCCCTGTGTGCACTCTTGTGTGCATGCCAGGTAGTTCACCTGGTATGATTCAGCAAGTGTCTCTTAGTCAAACAGGTACTAGATCTTTGACTTCCAGTGTCCAGTCTTTATAAATTTCTTTATACATTTGTTCATAAATCACTGGGTTTGTGGTATTCTGTTACAACAGAACACAGACTAGGAAAAAGCAATTATCAATTACATGGATTCTATTATCAAGTAATTCTAAAAACTGCTTGGGAGCCTGGGAAAGCTGGCTTATAAAGATGGCAATAATCAGGCAAGTGCAGGCATAAAACAAAACACAAGCCAGTCTAAAACACTTAATCAGAATATATTAAATAGCATTATTATCACTGAACACCCTGTACTGTAATTTCCAGCCTTACCCTTTATTTAATGAAAGTAGAAAGTGCTTTGTATGAATTTTTAGCTGCATGAGAGAGTTGCATTCTTAAGGGAGAAATGGGTAGAAGAGGTATCTAGGTGCTAAGTAAGGTTCTTTGTTCAAATGCATTGGTAAGTCTGTCTATTTCTTTACCATCATGGATTTGATTTGTGTATTGAAAGCTTCAAACATCAATAGATTTCCCAAAAAAATTGAAATGCTGTTTCCCTCATTTATCTTAAAAGTAGTCAGTGCTACAATCATAATAACTATGTTCAACATGGCAAAAGGCAGAATAGTGACAACTTGGGTTCTCATATATGCAGAAGAAAAAAAGTGTGGATGGAGGGATACATGCACTCAATCTTTTATACTATTTTATTAATAATTTTTATTTATTCATATTG
Organism: Mus musculus; assembly: GCF_000001635.26. Classification (NCBI taxonomy): domain Eukaryota; kingdom Metazoa; phylum Chordata; class Mammalia; order Rodentia; family Muridae; genus Mus; species Mus musculus. Next base: position 138,815,332 of record NC_000068.7, on the reverse strand, counting down.
TAGTTCCACTACCCCCACTGCACCTTTCCCCTTGTATCTATTCCTCCTCTGCTTCCCTTGAGAAAAGAGCAGGCCACCTAGTGATACTAATTGAACATGGCATAACAAGTTATATTAAGACTATAGTAAGACTAATATCAAGGCTAGATGAGGTAACACAAAAACCATTACTGTTTTCCTTGTCTTAGACTACATCACTTCCAAACTTATTCATCACTTCTCTCTTACAAAATAGAAAACTGCATTTAGCCTGCATAACAGGGATTCTCTTATTGACTTCAACAAGAAGTTGAAATTGGCCTTGGCTTCTTAAGAATTAGAAGTTGCACTAAAAAGCATGTAGTTTTTAAAAATTAACTCAGAGTAGATTAGGATGTGTAAGTTACAAAAATGACTTCTCTGCATGCATGCCCTTTGTAATATTATTTTCAAGTTCCTCCCATAAAGATGTGAACTCTAGTTCCCTACATCCCCTCTGACTCTTACATTTTCTGAGAGCTTATTTGATTTATAAAATCTTAGAGAACCGACAACATGCTAGTTCTGAGTCTTGGCCTTAAACAGATTTGCATGCTTCTACTACATTTTAACCCCCTTCCCTGAACAGTTTTCAAGAAGCAGAAATAAGTGGAGAAGAAACCCAAGCTGCTCCCGTGAAGGTCATATGAAATACCCAGCAGTCGGTCAACTTGGCTGCTGACCACACACAGAGAAGTAGTTATAGCCAAGTCCAGAAGAATCACCCACCAGAGCCAAGTTTAGATTGCCAACTAACCTACAGAATCATGAGCTCAGTGATTGTTGTTTTAAGCCACTTAAGCAAAGAAGGGTTTTGTTAAGCCACAGAATCTAACTGCTGCAGACAGTAAATAATCTCTTACCAAATAGGCAAGGACAGAGCATGTACACATTGCCTTTGGAATATTTGCCCAAAGACTAGATTCCCTGCTTATTACTATACACAAAGGCAGCAGAGAGGCAAGCAAGCCTTCAATACTACTTAGTGGGTACCAATTATTTAACACTGCCATTTCTAAGAGAACTTTCTAACACTAGTGACTATGTCCAATTCCAAAAGTATTAAGAAGAAAAGGACAAGAGGATAAAGGCATTGTCATTCACTGGCTGTGTAATTAAAACTAAAAATCTGTCATCTACAGTCAGGAACAAAGCAGGTAAAATTAAACACAAATTGTCCTAGAAATAATTAAAAGCTAGACTTTTACATTGAAGGTTGTCTTTTCATAATTAGTTAACATTTGCCATTGTTTTAAATAGAATTATTGTAAACCTTTGACACTTTACTCATATGGTTCTTTCTTAACCAAATTTTAATTATGCCTAGGAGGAAGTGAAAAAGTTATCCATTCATTAATTTATTAAGAACTCATTTTCTATCAAGTGAGTCTTCAATGGATGCCAAAGTAAATAGGAAGGGCCCTACTTTCAGTGATGTGATAATACAGAAGAAAAGATAAATGCATCAAAATATCACTCCATCGTTGATTTTTAATTAATTGGCATGAGATAAAAGTTGCCTCAAAAAGCTGGATATGAGCTGTTTGAAGATGAAAGAATCGAATATCAGATCAGGGAGAGGCGGGGCATCATCCCTAAGGCCACTCAAAGCTGCAAGCAAAGCAGCTGATAGGGTCAACTGAAGCACATTTCAGCAGCGGATCAGGATCTTCAGTTCTGCAGAAGAAAGTGTCAACAGTGTCAACTTGTGAAGACACTCATATCTGCCTCGTCTGATCAGTTTCTTCAAGAATGGAGACTTCAATCAGCTGCCATCAGCATCTCTTCCTCGTTCCTGGCTTCCTCATCACATGGATAAGAGGTTCAGGCTCCCAGATAAATCACACCTACTCTTGGCACTAACCTTATTCTTATACGACCTCTGGCTATCTGTCCATCAGCTTCTCTTTCTTTATGTATCATATTTTCTTGCTCTAATGGTCTGTAGGATGATGCTTTTCTCATCTAGATAAAACTGATTCTCCTTTATTCACTGTAAGTCTTTAGAAAAATAAAAATAAATAAATAAATAAATAAATAAATAAATAAATAAATAAATATCTTTCTCAGAACTCCTTGAAAGAATGATGTTATACCATCATAAATATCTATGGTGCCAATAGTGACTCAATTCACTCTGACAAAGGTTTGGCTATATCATACCAAATAATATGACAAGAGTATCCTTGATGTCAATATTGTCTCCTCATTTAGGTAACCCAGTCACATAGATTTTTCTGCTCTTCAACAAAAGCTAAATAGCCCTCCCAACCCCTATAGTTTCTTATCCCTCTGACTTTCTTTCACTCTCTTCATAGGTTCATCTTAATAGTTATTGACCTTTACCCTACTTGACCTTGTCAGTAACAAAGTTGAAAGTTCATCTTTATTTCCTATGCTCTAAGGCCTGTGTTGCATGTTCATCATTATCATGTATATGGAAATCATAAGTGCTCTAGGGGTCAAGATTTGGATTTTTTACTATTTTACCTATGTTCATTTCTTTAGTAGTCACAGCCAATCTTCTGCCCTTGCATAACTTCAGACATGTATGCAGGCATACAAAAAATGGCATGACTTTCAGATTCATATATCTAACCAGGACCTGTCCCCTGCTTATCTCACCTATTTGACCTATATGCTTGGTCTTAAATTTTTCAGCGTTCAAGTTAAAGTCTGGATCTGCCTTTATCTCTTATATTCCTCTGAGTCCTTCAAATCTCAAAAATTTGAACTTTTTCTTCCAGTTTATCAGTATAAATTTCATATTATCTAATTTATTGGCATTCCCCCCTCAAATTGGAAGTCTGAACTGTTAATGAGTGTGACTGAGTCAACTTCAAACTATTTCCAAACCCAATTGACTAAAGGATTGTGCATAAGATATTATTATCTCTCAGCCTAATGCTTTAATGTTGTCTTGTTGTATCTTCTTTGCCTTTCTCTTTAATGATTTAGGACCACACCCAGTGGTCTAGCCAGTATGTCCACCAAAGTGCATTTCAATTACATCCTTCATTGCCTGTAAAACCACCGAAGGGCATTTACCTCATCAAAATTAAAAGGCAAAATGTTTTAATTGTCCCAAATAACCTGATCTCAACATTTTGGTCTTCTTTTCTCCTCACTTAGGTAGCTCAGTAACATAGATTTTTTTTTTCTGTTCTTCAACAAAAGCCAAATAGTCCTCTACTACCAATTTCTATAGTTTCTTACCCTTCTGACTTTCTTTCACTATCTTCATAGGTTTATTTCTCTTAAGATATTTACTCTAATAACTTAGTTTTATTTTACTTCCTAGCCATTTAAAAATTTTTCAACCAATATTTTCACCTTTGTTTTTAATATTTCTACTTTCTTCTCTTTGGCAGTGGTAACCATCTAAAATTTTATACATTTTATTTAATATTTTCCTCTAGAATTAAAATGATATAAAGATAATGTATAAGTCTAAATACTCATTGTATTTTTTCAAGTTCCTATATCTTATCATATGTATCAGTTTTTTTTTCTGCGAGATCTTCTTTTATTTGATTTTATAAATATTAAATTTAGCCATTAGACATACCTTGCTGGTCAGCAGAGAGCCCATGGAACAACGTAAAAGTTCCAAGCTTAGGCTCTAAGAAGCATTGGGTGCTTCTACCCAATCATTTTATAAAGCTAGCACTTTAGAAAGATCACATATGTTTTCCAGTGATGGACTGCAGGAGGGATGGATGACTCTGAGTTACAGATCCATGCCTTCTATGCAACTTTTGGCCTGGATTCTTAGTCAGTTGGGCCCAAGCTAGATCATTCAGACCCAGCCACTAAACACATTCTTTAAAGAAATGTATGCATCCTATTGTACATCAGAGGAATTCTTCAAATATCAAATACTAAAGAAATATGTGATGGATAAATGAGGGGATGAACTACCACAACTCATTAGACCACTGGAGTCTTAGTGCTCTGCACATATTCTATCTTTGCCCTTTCTAGAGGAAATGACAAAACAGAATGACTTCTAAACAAACCCTTGTCACTCTCCCCAAAGTACCTAGCTGTAAGACATTCTGGAGATATAGATTCCTCTCTGGCATGATAAGAAAATTGTCTGTAATGGGCAACACTCATAGGCAGAATTCCCTCTTGATCTGCATCAGACACCACAGCTCTTTGCATCTTCTTTCCCATTGAGGCCACTGCATTTACCAGTTGTTTGCTTGATTGTTATTTAAATGCTGGTAACTCTAATCCATAAGCCATGTATCACACTAGGACAAATTCTAGGTTATGTGTTCAGTGGATTAGCACAGTGTCAGACTCATAGTAAAAGCTCAATAAACAGCTGGTAGATGGATGGATGGATGGATGGATGGATGGATGGATGGATGGATGGATGAATAGCTTCTTATTTCTGTGACACTCTATATAGATCAATACATAGTAAGGTTTGACTGAAAACTATGTTGAACCCAAATTCTGACAAATGAAAATAATCCAAACAAAGCAAATTTATCTCAAATATAACCCAAATTTCCTTAATCACTGTCCCTTTCCTAAATCATGTTATATCAAGGTAAAGGTGTTTAAGTCAGATGAAAGACTACCCAAATGTAGAAATTCTGAAAAAAAAAATAGAAGAAAAGAAAAAAGAAAAGAAAAGACACCTAACAGAAAAGGCAAAGGCAAGTGTTTTAAAATATTTACACATACATTATCTTGCTTCTTTTCAAATTGTTTTATCTGTGTAATTCTTTACTTGCTAATCCAACTAACAAAAAGCAATGAGAGAGGCAAAGGATTATTTGAAAAAAGCTGAATAATCTTTGCTTTTTTCCTAAATCAGGAAAATTTTGATTCATACTATGCTCTTTAAAAGTGAGTAATGGGGAGGGGGTATGGATGGGTAGAGGGAAGGGAAACTGCAGTCAAAATGAGAGAAGTATGTGTATGAAAGAAAAATAAATTTTAAAAAATCTAGTGAGTAACTAATTAAATCAAGTGTGTCTTAGGAATTATAATAAATACTGTTTAAAATGTAAATCCTAGAATGCATGGAAAAATAACTTAAATGGTCCAGAAAAGACACTGTTAATGTGCTCTGATGCCGCCAAACACTTAGACTGTACTTCTCAGATCAGTTTATTTGGAGGTAGTTCACCATAATGTTACACACCAGAATAACACAGGCAAGAACAAAATGTAAAACATTATATGCTTGGATAGCAGACCAAAATCACAGAGCTTAAGATGTAATTCCTTCTGATAAATGCCAGCTCTGTTCAGGGGAAGCGAGTAACAAGTCTGTGAAGATTTCAGCTTTCCAACTGAGTGTTGAGCTGTTGAACCGAATCATAGAAATACTTCATCTTGATTGAAAACCAACATACTTAGCACTGTCAGTGAGTCTAAATCTGCATGTTTCTTATTTTATACATATCATCTGCTCAATTTGCCTTAAATATACTGTATAAGTAGTATGACCTCATTTTACAGAGTTGAAGAAAACCTCAGATTCATTCAGAAACAATAATTAGGGGTTGCAGGATAACATGAAATTCTGTTCACATAAAAACCGTTGAGTGTTTGATGCTGGTATTGGCTTTACCAGGATTTGACACATCTACCAGATTTAGTGTTGGTTCAAAGAGGAAACAAAAATTTCATGTAAAGACTGACAGTGTTGAGGCCCTTGGGTTTCACAACAAGGGCTGTCTAGACTGTTGTAAGTTTTATTTCTCTATAATATCATGATTGTGACCTGCAAAAATCGCTAAGCAGTTATTACAATATCTACATTTTAGATGAAAATGTACCCCCTGCGGATGATGTTGTAATTATCATTCGTACCTGCCAGGTGACAAAAGGTCCTGCCCAAAACATTCAATTAGATGTTGACTAAATAAACCCATTGGATATTCAGTCCAAATTTATATATAAATTATATATATATATATTCACTCTAGTCTCTTACCTCTTGCAATTTATCCATGCACGGAATTTTTACTTCTCCTTGGTGTATCTACACCTTTCTCTACTTACTCTTTCTATCCTTATGGGTTTTTTTTTTTTGTTTTGTTTTTTTAATGACTGTCCATCCATCTCTTGCTTTCTCTCACTCTTGTCCCCCAGCTCTTGCAATCTATCCATGCACTGAATTCTTTCTCCTTCTTGGTGTATCTGCACCTTTCTCTACTTACTCTTTCTATCTTTGAGTTTCAACTTGATTATATCATTATGCCTCTCTTTGGTTCAATTTCTTCACTCCTATGGTGATTATATGTTTACAATCCACTTATATATTTCCAATCATGTATGAAGTTCTATGTTTTCCAGTCAAATACCTATCATATCACCCACCTAGTTTTCCCCTATATCCACATCTTATATATATATATATATATATATATATATATATATATATATATATATTCTCCATAAGTCTTGGTAATTATTTCAAGATATTTCTCTTTTTTTCTCTTTCTCTCTATTACTCTCTGTCAATATCTCTCTTTCTCCCATCTGTGCCCCTTTATGTCCCAATCTTTCTCTCTCTCATCCCTGCATCCCAGCTTCTCTCCACTGATAGTTTCTGCTAATCAGGGAGCAAGGGGCATTGCAGATAGGTGCTTTAATCTTCTGTACTGAACATCTATGTACAGATCAATCAGTGTTAACCTTGTCATTATCTGAACAAAAAGAGAACATGGAAGCAAAATTATTCCAGAGTGTCAAACAGTTTTGCATTACCTGTTCCTTATCACAAATCAAGGCTATCTGTAAGCATAGTGCCTCTAACAGCAACCAGAGTCAGGCTTGCTTCATATTCAGAGGATAGCATCTCTTTCTGAATTAAAGAGCAAATACCCTTACTATATAGAATAACAAAGATGACATGTCTCTCTAAGCAGAGGAAGGACTAGCCAGTTGTGTGTAATCATCCATGATTTTTGAACTGGACACTCTCTTCCTGTAATTCTGCTGTGTATATGAGCATCTGCTTATACTGTGAAGCTCCAATTGGACCCAAGGGTAAGAAAAATTGACACAACCATGCTGACAGTTGCACTGCTTACTGTGCCCACAGTAATGTCAGAGACAAAGGACTGTCACTTACCGTGCTGCTGCCCATGGATCTCATTAGCTTTCTGTGGAATGAAACTTCAGCTCCTCACAGTTGCTGGCCCGATGCTGTTTCTTCCTTTGCCCTTTCTCATGAAACATGATGCTGGTCATCAAAAATCCTTTCTATTGTAAAGTGGAGAATGGTTTGACCAAATCATTCCCGCATGTTACTGTCCCTGTTTCCAATTTCAACAGCAAAATTAGCTATCCCTTCATTGGCTCACCTGCTGTTTTCAATGAGAAAGAAATAATTTCCCTTTCATGCACCCCACAACTCTTTTTCTTCTTAAACTCAGGCTGGTGAGTTTGACTGTCAACTGGGCATAACAGACTCTACAAGTTTCATTGCCATTCCAAAGCCAGTGCAACAGAAAGCTTTGAACATTAGTGTAGTTAGTGGGACAGAGCTGGTGCTTGTGACCGAGGTGGAAGTAAGTCCATGTGCCTCAGCTCAATCTTTTTTCCCATAGTTCTTTTACATATTACATCTCAATGGATTGCAGCACCTCCCTCCTCTCCTCCCTGTCTTTCCCTTGCAAATCCCTCTCCCTATTACCCCCTCCCCTTCTCTTCAGATAAAACGAAGCCCCCTTTGGGTATAACCTCACCCTGGGACATCTAGTCCCAGTAGGACTAAGCACCTCCTCTCGAACTGTGGCTCAACCAGACAGTCCAGGTAGGAATGGGATCTAATGGCAGGCAACAGAGTGAGACAGCCTCTACTTCAATTGTTAGGGGACCTGCATGAAGATCAAGCTGCACATATGCTACAAGTATATAGGGGGCCTAGGTCCAAGCCCTGCATTCATGCCTCAGTCTCTGTGAGCCCCCAGAGGCTCAGATTAGGGGATTCTGAAGGTCTTGTTGTAGAGTCCTTGACCCTTCTAGCTCACTCATTTCAATTCCCTACTCTTCCACAAGATTCTTCAAGCTCTGCCATGATGTTTGGCTGTGGGTCCCTTGATCTATTTCCATTTGCTGCTGAATGAGGCCTCTCAGTAGACAGTTATGCTAGTTTCTTGACTTAGCTAACCTTTGACACCAGCAGTGGCTGTATAAGTAGGTCCTCATAGTCTCAGGCTTCTGCCACTCCATGCATCCTTTCCCTTCCACTCTGGGCCTCTCTAAAGCCTCCCAAAATAAGTAGGGGCTACATCCATATAGCAGTTCTTAAAGTGCAGAATCTTCAAGATTAGACTCATGGATGATCATTTCTCTCCATTTGTACAGTTGTATGAGAAAGACTTACAAGCTATTGACAGAGCTCTGGAATGTATCAAGACCTGGATTCTCAAAGGGAATTGGAGAGTATAGCACACACTCATGTTGGCATTTCTTCCTTTCCTCACTCTCTCATCCTTGTCTTACGTCCTCTGAGGATCATGGCACAAATAAACCACAAGCAAAACAAGTACCAGTCTCTGATATTTCCTGACCAATTGCAAGCCATTCTAAAGGTGAACAGACTGACGAACGTCCCTGGAAACAAGAGAGATCTGGGTCTCTGACCAGATCTCCCTTAGAGATTTTGAACAAATAACTTAACCTCTTTGAGATTTTGCTTCTTTATTTAATATAAGAAAGATAATCCTTTGCAGTTTAGTGGGGATGACATTGATTGTGGATACAAAGCTTTCAGTCCTCAGAACAGGGTCGTTCATAAAAACAGTAATCAACAAACAGCAGCAATTACTGTCATTACAGAAGATCTCAGGGGGGCCGTAGAAACAAGAGCTTTAGAAAAGTGGATGCTCTGAATTCATTGGTTGTCCAGACATGGTTAGGCTACAGAATTAACCACTATGTGAACACAAAACTATATAAATTATTTATAAATTGCTGTTTAGAGAAATAGTTGCATCATAAATCGCTTCTGGGTTTTCTAAATGTCTTCATGCATATGTAGAGAGAGAACCCATTCAAACCACCAACACATTTATTTAAACTGATTCCTTCTGCCCTTGGGATTTTTCTCTGTCTAATCAACTGGTGATTGTATATTTGAAGCCTTTGGAAAGAGATAATAGAGCAAAAATGTAAAAGTAGAACTTGTTGTTGTGTTTTGTTTTGAAAAAAAAAAAAAAGAGTTGGACTTTGTTAGGTTCTTCCTTAGGAGAAATTGCTTTTCTTAACAACAGTTAGGGAGAATGAGGTTTGGGAAGGAGTGTGTGATGAAGTCATATGGGAATAATGGAGTCAAGATTCAGTTATGGGTGTGAGATGGCTGTGTATGTCTATATCTCAAGCATCCCTGGAAGCTATTTGGAAAGTGAATCAGACTCCAATACCAGCTTCACTACAGTTTTCCTCAGCCGGGAACAACATTGTACTTCGTAGTGTCATCTTTTGGAAACTTTTCTTCCACATCAATTGGAGGTCCACGTGAGCTCCTGAAACTGTTTTGTCAATATCCAATTATTCCACATGAAAACTTCTCTTGAAAGCATTCTAAGACTTGTAGAATGCCCTCTGTGAATGGTGAGCCTTGCGTTAGAAGAAGGGGAAGATGATATCTTTGGAATGGCTGACTAACAGCTAGACTTCTACTCTCAGGCAAGCACAATAGTGCTTCGAAACCCTTGAGGCAATCATTCCTTGGAGATCAAAATCTAAACCATGTACCATTGGTTATGCTCTTCACATTCTGTGACCTATAAGAATTCTGAAGAATAGAGGTGTCAGCCCCAGATGAGCTTATCCATGTAAAATATGAACTGTGAATTGATCTTCAAACATATTCTCCTACAAACCCTACAGTATCCTTACATTAAGCACTAGTGACTTGAATAAAGTTTTGGCTTTCTCATTGGTGTTGAGTGTACTGGGAACCTAAAACTAAGGAACTAATTACTTTAAATACTAACAGATTAAGCTCGAAGAAATGAATACAGTTTGTGTGATTTAAGGTCTGAGTTATGCTTAGGTAGAAGTGTCTGTCTCAACATCTTTCATTAGATTCAGTCTCATGACAGACTGGACTCTGTTGCCTCATACACCTCCCCAAGGCTGCCTCATGTCATGCCTCCACATGAGGAAGTGCTTAAAGAAATAACAAGAAAATAACAGGATGGAAGCCATGGTCTTCTCGATATGTGTGTTTGTGTGATTTGCCTACATATATGTATGTGTGGTATGCATGTGCCTGGTGCCTGCAGAGTTCAGTAAAGGGCATCAGATTTCCTAGAACTGGAGTTAGAGATGCTTGCAAGTCACCATTTAAGATCTGTGAAACAAACTCGGGTCCTGAGCAAGAGCAGCAAGTGCTGTTAACTGCTGCATTCTCTTCCTAGCCCCAACCTATAATACTGTAATAATGCGGTCTTAGAATGGACATGCCATCGCTTGTTCTGTATTTTGTTGACTAGGTGTCAATCATTAAAATCTAACTCATATACAATGGATGCAGATTGGGAATGGATGTGTGGGTACACCACACACACACACACACACACACACACACACACACACACACAAATCAAAATAAAATAAATCTTTACAAGAAAAAAATCAGCTATATAGCATGGTCGTGACAGTCATTTTCATTAGTTCCTCAAATATGTATTTTTTCCTCTGTAGGATACATACATATGTATGTATATATCTGCTTATTTCTTTCAAACAGGCTTTGTCCTAAATCTTTTCTATTCATATGAATCTATATCAGTTTCTTTTTTATAAGCAACCTGAATTTCTAGTTCATGACAAAGATAGATTCGCTAAGAATTAAACCCTCTAGTTTCTTCCATTACTTAAGAACTCTCACATATCTCTGCCCAACCCACTCTATCCTATCTTGGAAAAAAAGATAATTAAGGGAGGATAGAAAATAGAAATTTCAAATACTCTATTTGTCAGGTCATCTTCATGTATGTTGGCAAGAGGTAGGAAAATAGATTGAAAAATAGATTAAAACACTGATAATTTGTAAATGTTAATAACTACTTAATGTATCAAGGAATAAAATGAATTTGGCACTTCATTCTCCCACTATTCCCTATACCATTTTATCAGTGGCTAGTCAGATATTTAGATAGGTATGCACCAGGCTTAAATTGTGCTAATTGGTTAAAGCCTGAAGCAAAGCTTGATCCTACCTTTATTTTCATGTTCATCACCGTTTCTTGATTCCCTGAAGCTGATATTTACCACTTAATGTTGCTCTTTCTCATCTCAACTTTATTCACAAGTATCAAGTTCAAGCCTCCACTACACAAAAAGGGAAAGAAAAACAAAACAAATTTAGAGTCTTATAGCTCCATGTTTGTTGGCATCTCATCCTCTTGTTCCCTTCTGCTGCTCCATGACTCATGGAGACTTTGTGTAAAGGCTTCCGGGTCAACTCTCTTTCTGGAACCTCCTTTATGATTCCATGTCTTTTTTAGTTCTCTAAAGAGGACAATGAACAAACATATGACCATTCATTTGCCTTTACTGCTCTACAACATTTATCTGTCTAATATTTACTCTTGCTTCTCAAAGTGATCCATTTGTGTGAGTTGTGTTATTATACATTCTAGATGCTTTTCTGAATTTCCCATTAGTATTTTGGCCCTATTTATTTGTGTCCCCTTCTAAAGCTGGGTGTTTGTGTTTGTTCTCTAGAGCTACTATCACAAGGCACCAGAAGTTGGTGGCTTAAAAGAATAAAAAATGTATTTCTATCCTAGTTGTATTGTAGAATTCTGAAAGCTAGGTGTCAGAGGAAATATGTTTCTTTAAAGATCTAGGGAAATGTTACTTGCTTCTGCCTTACTTTAGGTGATTGACATTGATGATCTTCTGTGTGTTCTGGCACTGGGTAGCATCACTCTAATCTCTGCTTGCCATAGTTAGCATCAGGTGGCAACTTGACATACCTAGGAAGAAGGAGTCTCATTTAAGGAACTGCCTCCATAAGACTGGCTTTGGGGAATCTCTATGGGACGTTTTTGTAATTGCTGATTGATGCTTGAGGGCCCAACCCCATTATGGGTAGAGCCATCCCTGGGCAGGATGGGTCTTGGCTGTATAATAAGGATAGCTTTATATGAGCCTGGAAGCAGCTTTCCTCTGTGATCTCTGCTGAAGTTCCTGCTGCTAGCTAACTGTTTGAGTCCTACCTTAGCATGCCTTGATGAGCTCTAATTTATAAGCCAAGTAAAACCTTTTCTTCCCCCAAATTGACTTGGTTAGTAATTTATCACAGCAACAAAACCCAAACTAGGACACTATTTCTGCATGGGTGTTATTTTTTTGGCCTCTGTTCTGTGTCTGAATTTTCCTTTCTTCTAAGGATATCCTTTCTGTTGGATTGAGGGCCAATGACATTCTTGTATGACCTCATCTTAATTAATGATATCTTTCATTGTCCTTCATTTTAAATAAGGTCACATTCTGAACTACTGTAAGTTAAAATTTCAATCTGAGAGAGACACAATTTATCTCTTAAAAGTCTTTTTGAGATTTTGGACTGTGTTTAATATTGGTCTATTTTCTCTAATTTATAGCTATAATCACCACTGCTGTGCTCATATTACATAAAGTATACCATTTCCCAAATTATTTTACTGTACACCCATGTTCTCTTAAATTAAAGGAAGCAGTTCCCAGTGTTGAAAATAGAACCTTGTTATCATCATGATGAATAAATAACGGAGACAAATAATTTAAATGAAGGAACTGTTTGTTATGACTTATAGTTTTGGATGGTTTAGCTTAGCCTCCTGCATTTGGGAAGAACATTGAGGAAGTTGGGACCTGTGGTGAAGGCTATTCTTTGATTCTTGGCATGGAAAAATACACAAACCATGAGAGAGAGATTTCTTCTTCCCCTTCAGTTTGATTGGACTCCTAACTCAAGAAATAGTGTTACCCACATTGGAGGGGGATCTTTCTCTCTCAGTTAATATTCTCTGATATGATCCTCACAAATATATTCAGAGGTTTACTTCACTAATTTTCTAGATGACTGTAAATCCAGTAAAGTTGACAGTGAAGATGAACTGCCACAAGATCCATGCTCCAAAAATCCAGGACCATAATGAAGGGACTACGCAACAAAGAATAGCAGCCATTGCAAGTGAGTTACATCCATCATGCCCCAAACCACTCTTTTCACTCACTTCAGCCCTTATAACAGAGTTTTATTTAAACTCCCAGTCTTTTTTCTGTCTCAGTTTCTCTTGCTATCAGATGAGTAACTTTATTTTTATTATTGTTTTGAGATACTATCTCATTTTGTACAGTCAAGTTGATCAGGAATCTACAAGCATGTACCACCATGCCAGGCTAAAAGTAAAAGCCTACAGACAGAAATCATAATATCCTGTTTCACAAAACCAGGGTGGAGGTCAAGCTCTTTAATGGCTGCTTAAGTCCTCCAACTGTGTTATGAGATAACATCACCTCTATAACTTCCAGTTTACCCAAATAATTGCTGCTCCTGGATTCTTGAAGCTCCATCAAACACCCTTTCCAATGCAAGGCCTCTCTCAACACAAAGTTTGTTCTCTCAATCAAGCTCTATATTGTTACTTCAGTCATGATTGGGAACCCCATACTCATCTATACCTCATGTATGTGTACATGTGAGTGTGTTTGCCACACATCCAATAGTGAGCAGAAGAATTTGGTGATCCACATCCTTTAAGGTCTTCTTCCTTGCTCCACAGATACCCTCCTAGCTCAGGACTATATTATCTCCAAAGTAAAAAGACAACTTACCTCTGAATTGGTTGTCCTTCCTTTTTATAGCATTCATCATCACTAAATCTAGTATACAGAAGGACTCAGAGAAATGTTTCTACATAAGCTCAGATAAACATCTCACACCTTAGCCAAGGCCTTGGGTTTCCAAGTCATTTCTGCATTCTTTCAAGTCTCACCAAAGCCATAGATAGCAGGTAATGGTAGTAACTATCTTTTAGTTTCTGGCCTCACCTAGGGAAATATTGAGAGTACCAGAGAGTTTACAAAGAGAAAGTCCCTAACAGATGTGAGATGAGAGTTGATGGATAAACATCTCACTCTTTTGACTTCCCATGAGGACAATAAAATGGAATCTCCAGATGAGTAAGTCCATGAAAGTATAATACCAAGCCCTATTGCACTCTGAAGCAAAAATGAAACATGTATACATCTATGTACTTATTTTTATGTAATTTTAAATGGTTAGCAGTTTCTAAGAATGTATTACTGAATATGTTTCCATAAAACCAGTGATGTAAAATCATAACTAAATATTATTTTTGACATAAATAACTATATGGCTTGTAACATGCCATACATTTCAATTTTATGTTATTTTTCAGTTCCTTTAATATTCTGGAAAAATAATCACCTAAAATAATCATGAATATATTTTTCAGTTATTTCTGGCTTTGGTATGGTCCAGAACAGTACTGTCAGATTCTAGATCCACCTCCCTATTTAAAAACCTTGATAACTTATTTCTTATGGAGTTTTGTGAAGATTTTGATACTCTGAATTTTTCATTTAAATATCATTTATCACAATTACTGAATATTTTATACTTAAATATTCTGCTGTATACTTCTTAAATTCTGCTGTATAAGCAAGAACCAAATCACACTCATCTTGTCCGTAAAGATGGAAACCCACACACTCCTCTCATTGACTTCTCTTCCTCCACTGTCTCCTCAGTTCTGCCTATTTGCTGAACTCATTATTTATGTAGACTAACAAAGTCATGTGTGGTAGGATCTGGTCTTGTGTAAGTCAAATTAAGACATGCTTTTTGATACAGGAATAGTTATCTGTCTCAGAATAATTGTTCCTCTTCACCAGTGTCCCATACCCCAGTTCTCAGCAACTTCAGGGTGTTTTAACTTATACATCCATTAGCTATAGCAATACATTATGAAGACAAAACACCTTTGTAATTATGGATATAACATAATAGAAATGTATTTAAACTTTGTTTTCAATGTCTGTCACAAAACTTCTAAGTTCTTTAGAGTTCTCACAAAGCCAGAACTGACTATTATTCCTAAGATGTAATTACAAGTCACCTCGGAGTTTATGCTACTGAGGTGGCTTAAGATGGAGCTAGTGGATTGCCTCATGAGGGAACTGATCATTAGAAAAACAAACAAACAAACAAACAAACAAACAAACAACAAGGAAATAAGAAACTAACCTATTGTATTGTTGAAACTCATACAGGCCTATCCATAATCTCCATAGCAGAAATGAAGTCTTGAGAGTAAAATAAGAAAAAGTCAAACAATGAAATTGATGTCCTTCTTTATTTGAATGTAGGAAGGTTAATTCCATCTTCACACATCAAAACCATCCTGATGAAGCACCCTTATAGACTTTTTATATATTGGCATCATTTTAAAACATCTTTTTTTATTTATTTAATTAATTTATTTATTTTTGTTTTTCGAGACAGGGTTTCTCTGTATAGCCCTGGTTGTCCTGGAACTCACTCTGTAGACCAGGCTGGCCTCGGACTCAGAAATCCGCCTGTCTCTGCCTCTCAAGTGCTGGGATTAAAGGTGTGCATCACCACCTCCCGGCTGTTTTATAACATCTTTTACAGTAAACCATAAAACATAAGAAACGTTGAACTAAATTCTGTGTTTGACAACTGAACTTGGAGATGAGCCTCTAACCTAGAGGATTCCCACTAATTCCTGGAAGTTGTCATCAAAAGTACGTGAAATTGCAGGATACTTTTTAGTCTCTGCAAAGATGTGGAACATTACTTGATCCAGACATGTACACATCTGGTGTCAAAAGTGCTGTGATTAAAAAGTAGACCATAAAATTAAGCAACCCTTTTGTCTTCTTGCATGTCTATGAACCACACGCTTGCGTTTTGGGCTGTAAAGTGTGGCGGAAACAAATTCCTCAAACTCGGTGGAAAAGGTTTTAATGTTTTTATTTATTCATAAATGGCAAAAGCAAATACATGGTAATACAGGCCTGCACTCATTCGTTCACACAAACACTCTCTTACTACCTTTTCCAGTCTGGCAGGCAGGCATATCCTCAGTTGTCGGAGGCACGCACATAAGGTACAACTTGATTTTCCTTGCTTCCAATCTGCTGGAGTTGAGCTGCAGAGAGCGAGCTTTGCGTCCGCGTGGGGACCACGCAGATTTATTTCTCGACCCAAAGTTTCTCTGCCAGGCTCTCGGCAGTTGAGCCATTTTGCGATGCCAGATCAGAGTTCTTAAGCTAAATTCAGCCAATTACAACTAGGGAGTCCCACACATTATTTCGTGGGCTTCTCCCTCTCCCTCTCCCTCCACACATTATTTCGTGGGCCTCTCTCTCTCCCCCTCTTCCCCCTCCCCCTCTCCCCTCTCCCCCCTCCCCCTCCCCCTCTCCTCCCTCTCCTCCCTCTCCCCCCTCTCCTCCCTCTCCCCCCTCTCCCCCCTCTTCCCCCTCTCCTCCCTCTCCCCCCTCTCCCCCCTCTCCCCCCTCTTCCCCCTCTCCTCCCTCTCCCCCCTCTCCCCCCTCTTCCCCCTCTCCCCCCTTTCCCCCCTCTCTCCCCTCTCCCCCCTCTGCGGTGTTGCCCAACCGTAGCTCGGGCAGTGGGCATGGGTGTTTTACCATCCTTGTCTACTAATTCTAAGGCCCTGTATCTGCAGCCGCAGGAAGCACAGCCATGGTGGTCCCTCTGCTGGCAATTTCCACAGCTTCAGGAAAAATGCCCTCTGAGGCTATGTGTTCTTTACATACTTGTTCTGTAGAATTTTGTTATTTTGTTCAGCATTTTAAATATTAGCCATGCATACTACTATACCATCTGTGAATAGTAATACTTTGAATACTTCTTTTCCAATTTGCTTCCCCTTCATATCTTGTAGCTATCTTATTACTCTAGCTGAAACTTCAAGCACTACATTTGAGAAGTCTAGGCTGATTGCATGACAGGCTTCAAATTGGCAGTTCAGGAGACTATGCCTAGGAACTGGCCGAGTCCAGGCAAGCCCAGTTACTAGGAAAGATAAACCCCAAAAACCAAAACCAAACAAAAACAAAAACAAAAAAACAACAACAAAGAGGGTTCAGCCTTCAGCTAATCAGAAACTGCCCTGCCATCAGACGGTGCCCTGTCACCTGGCCTGAGGCATTGACAATAAGTCAGCAACAGTTTCCCAGACTTCCCCAGCAACAGTTTCCCAGACTTCCCCAGCAACAGTTTCCCAGACTTCCCCAGCAACAGTTTCCAACCCCCATGCCCCAATAATGGTTCTGGAATGTCCCTAGAGATAGACTCAACTTTTAAGCTAGAGGTCACCTACCCTAGGGGAGCCTAATGTGCTTTAATATCAGGCCTGTAAGCTCACTTCAGGTTCTCTTATCTTGGTAATGGGAGACCCCAGCATGCTGGACTTCTGAAGAGTAAAACACTCTTTGCGCTTAAATACTGTTTGATTCCGAGGCATCATTCTTTGGCGAATCATGGACCCTGATACATTGAATGGATATGGAAAGAGTGGACAGCCTTGTCTTGTCCCCTGATTTTAGTAGAATTTCTATAAATTTCTCTCCATTTAATTTGATGTTTGCTATGATCTTGCTGTATATTGCCTGTATTGTGTTTAAGTACGTGCCTTGTACCCGTGATCTCTCTAGGACTTCTATCATGAAAGGATATGAGATTTTGTCAAAGGCTTTTTCAGTATATAATGAGATGATCATGTGGGTTTTTTCTTTCAGTTGGTTTATATGATAGATGCCATTGATAGATTTTCATATGCTGAACCATCCTTCATCTCTTGGGATGAAGCCTACTTGATCATGGTTGATGATTTTTTTGATGGCACTTAGATTTGGTTTGTGAGTATTTTATTGAATATTTTTGCATCAACATTTATTAGGGATATTGTTTATATATCCTCTTACTTTGTTTCATGTTTGTGTTGTGTAGGTATCAGAGTGGCTGTGGCTTCATAAAACAAATTTGGCAATGATCTTTCTATTTCTATTTTGTGCAATAATTTGAGGAGTATCAGTATTAGCTCTTGGTTGAACACCTATTCTTTTATATTCTTTTCTTTTCCTCTCTCTCTCTCTCTCTCTCTCTCTCTCTCTCTCTCCCTTCCTTCCTTCCTTCCTTCCTTCCTTTCTTTTTTTCTGTCTGTCTTTCTTTTTTTGTGCATATACTTTTAATGGCTTCTTTTATTTCCTTAGGAGTTATAGGTCTATTAAGATTGTTCAAATTCTTCAGGAAACACTCCAGCTGATAAATACCTCCAGTTAAGTGATCAGTCACTTCATTGGATACATTGGACACAAATAAACAACAACAAAAAAATCAGTAGCCCTTCTATATACAAATGATAAATGGGATGAGAAAAAAATAGGAAAGCATTTCCCATCACAAAAGCCACAAATAATATAAAATATCTTGGAGTAACTCTACCCAAGCAAGTGAATGACCTAGTTGACGGGAACTTCAAGTCTTTGAAGAAAGAAATGGAAGACCATATCAGAAGATGGAAAGATCTCTCATGCTCATAGATTGGTAGGATCAACATAGTAAAAATGATCATTGTTCCAAAAGTAATTAAGATTAAATGAAATATCCATCAAAATTCCAACAAAATTCCTCACAGACCTTAAAAGAACAATATTCAACTTCATATGGAAAAAACAAAAACTCAAGATAGCTACAACAATACTACGTAATAACATCTTGAGACTTCATCATCTCTAATTTAAAGCTGTAATATGGAGCAATAGTAATAAAAATTACATGGCGTAGGCCTAAAGACAGACAGGTTGATGAAGGAAATTGAACCAAAGACCCAGAAGTAAATATACATACCTATGGATATTTAGTTTTTGACAAAGAAGCCAAAAGTATACAATGGAAAAAGAAAAGCTTCTTCAACAAATGGTGCTGGTCTAACTGGATATAGTCATGTAGAAGAATGAAAATAGATTCATACTTATCACAGAACTCAAGTCCAAGTGAATCAAGGACCTCAAAATAAAACTGGAAACACTAAATCTAATAGAAAGAAAGTGGGGAAAATCCTTTAACACATTGGCAGAGGCAACAGCTTCCTCTACAGAACACCACAGATCAGGCACTAAGATCAACAATTAATAAATGGGACTTCCTGAGACTGAAAAATCTTCTGTAAGGCAAAGGATAACATCAGTAGGACAAATCTGCAGCCTGCAGAATAAGAAAAGATATTCATTAACCCTACGTCCAGCAGAGGAGTAATAACCAAAATATATAAAGAACTCAAGAAATTAAACACCAACAAACCAAATAACCCAATTTTTAAAATGAGGCAAAAGCTAAACAGAAAATTCTCAACAGAGAAATCTCCAATGGCTGAGAAGCACTTAGAGAAATGGACAACATCATTAGCCATTAGGAAAATGCAAATCAAAATGACTCTATCTTACACCCCTCAGAATGGCTAAGATAAACAACAACAACAACAACAACAACAACAACAACAACAAAACCAACAACAACAAAACCTCATGACAGCACATGCTGGTGAGGATGTATAGAACAAGGAGAACACTCCTCCATTGCTGTAGGGAGTGAAACTTATAGAGCCACTTTGGAAATCAATTTGGCTGTTTCTCAAAAAATTTGGAATAGTTTTACCTCATGATCCAGCTATACCCAGGAAAGCTTTTCCATACCACAAGGACACATGCTTCACTATGTTCATAGCACTTTAGTATAATAGCTAGAAATTGGAAACAACCTGGGTGTTGCACAACTGAAGAATGGATAAAAAAAAATGTACATTTCCATAATGGCATATTACTCAGCTATTAAAAACAGTGACATAATGAAATTGCAGGCAAATCAGTGGAATTAGAAAATGTCATCCTGACTGAGGTAGCACAAACCCTAAAACACAAATATAATATGTACTCACTTATAAATGGATATTAGCCATAAAGTACAGAATAATCATGCTACAATCTCCAGACCCAGTAATAAAGAAGGAAAATGCTTGAATCTCCCTGAGTAAGGGAAACAGAATAGACATTGATGGAAGATATAAGGGCCTGGATGTAGGAGGGGTGGGAAGAAAAACAAGAGGGATCAAGCTCTTATTCTCTTGACCTCTTGCTCTTCCCTTCTTGCCCCCGCTCTGTGCCCTTGCCCCTTCCCTCCCTTCCCCGTTCCCTTCCTCCATCTCTCCAAATGCTCACTGTCAGCCTCTACTTCACTGCTTCTCTCTCTCTCTCTCTCTCTCTCTCTCTCTCTCTCTCTCTCTCTCTCTCTCTGCCTCTACTACCCTCTTAACTCCCCTCCCCATGCCCTGAATAAACTCTATTCTATACTAAAAAAAAAAAGAAGAAGAAGAAGAAGAAGAAGAAGAAGAAGAAGAAGAAGAAGGAGAAGGAGAAGGAGAAGGAGAAGGAGAAGGAGAAGGAGAAGGAGAAGGAGAAGGAGAAGGAGAAGGAGAAGGAGAAGGAGAAGGAGGAGAAGGAGGAGAAGGAGGAGAAGGAGGAGAAGGAGGAGAAGGAGGAGAAGGAGGAGAAGGAGAAGGAGGAGAAGGAGGAGAAGGAGGAGAAGGAGGAGAAGGAGGAGAAGGAGGAGAAGGAGGAGAAGAAGAAGAAGAAGAAGAAGAAGAAGAAGAAGAAGAAGAAGAAGAAGAAGAAGAAGAAGAAGAAGAAGAAGAAGAAGAAAAGAAGAAGAAGAAGAAGAAAGAAAAGGAAAAGAAAGGAGGGATCAAGTTGGTGGAAGACATGGAAGAAAACTGGAAGTGGTCAGAGCTATCTCTGAGTTGAGCTAGAAATGGACAATGGCAACTCCCAGGAATTATGAGGGGGGGCTAGTTAAGCCACTCCTGCCTATAAGATATGCAGCAGTAAAAGATGGAGCAAAAAATTGAGGGAATAGAGACCCGGTGACTGGCCCAGATTGAGACTTACCCCATGGGAGGGAGTCCACCACTGAGACTATTAATGATACTCTGCTATACTTGCAGACAGGCACCTATCATAGCTGTCATCTGCATGGCTTTACCCCACAACTGATGGAAACATATGCTACACCCACAGCCTAACATTAGGCAGAGCTTGGACAATCCTGTGGAGAAGGGGGAGGAAGGATTAAAAGAGCCAGAGAGGTCAAGGACGCCATAAGAAACACTACAAAATCAACTAACATAGACCCATAGATGCCCACAGAGACTGAACTACCAACTAGAGAGCATGCATGGAAGAGACCAAAGCCTTCTGCACATGTGTAACAGTTGTGCAGCTCAGACTTCACTCCTAACGGTAAGAACAAGGGGCTGACACTGGCTCAGTTGCCTGCCTTTGGATTCCTTTCCCCTAACATAGGCAAAGTTGCACCAAGTCCTACTGCAACTTGATATGTCAAGGTAGGTTTATATCTATGTGAGGGCTCCCCTTTACTGAAGAGAAAAGGAGGATGGGGTTAATGAAGGAAGTGAAGGTGAGAGGGAGGAACTGGGAGGAAAGGAAGGATAGGAGGCTGCAAAACAGATATAAAGTAAATACATTAATTAATTAAGAAAACTTTTTACCCATGGATTTTCACCTAAGATAGCATTGGTTTTACATCTCCACATTTAATTAATCCCCTTTCTGAAATCTTTTCTTTATCTTAGTTACAATTCTTATGAGAGCCTGCATCTCATGCCCCCTTTTAACATGGGCATTTTAATATCTGTTTTCAATCAAATTGTCAGTCTCATAAGATTAAGACACGTTTTTCCTAAGGAGACGCAGTAGTTTATTTTATGGTGAGCATATTGTATATGGAATGTCTCATATATTGAATTAAATAAAGAATTTAATAAAGGAAACAAAAAGGCCTAAATGCATTTAGTAGCAGAACATTCACTTGGGTGGACAGAGCAGGTGGAGAGATACACAAATATATTCAAAGCAGAGCTACTGAGGAACACAGTGTACCAGATTAGTTGGCGTGATTTGCTGCCTGGGTGGTAGGTTCAGAGACAAGACCGCCCAGCAATCTGGAGGTAAATTTGGCAAAGAAAGCTGCCCGGAAGCTCTTGGCCTCTCTCACAGCACGCTACTTTGCTGTTACCAAACTCACTCTGATTTTGTTGTTTGACTCTATGCATCAGGTGACAGCATTTCTAACAGGTGTCCTCGTGCTGATATAGAATTGACAAATGGTGGAAAAATAGCAGGCATTTGCTCTGATCCTGATGATAGGGCTGATTTAAGCCCTGGCAGGCTTTTTTTTTTTTTTTTTTTTTTGAGAACCACCTGGCAGTACATTTCAACACACCCACACACAACATTCAGTTAGCATTTAAAGGACTTCCATAAATCACCAGGTTCTCTCAACGGCTACAGAGACAGCTGAATTTTTCTTGGCCATGATGGAACTGTTCATGCCATCTTCTCCCCAACCTTGTCAACAATGCAGAGAGAGTGGCTCCAAACAAAGTAACAGTTTGTGGTTCTATTCTTAAACATTTCTCTGCCATTTGGGGCCATATAAAGGTGTTTGCCACAGTGTTTTAATCATGGTAGAAATTTAGGAGAAATCTACCATTTAGCAGATATGTCAAGCAAGAAATCATTTCTCAGGATGGCCTGCAGACACTCATAATAATAGTGTGCTACCGGTCATATCACCTATGATAATTTGTTTTATCCAAATAGGAATTCTGAATTTACTCAGAGGCATTATGAGACTGTAAATGATTGTAGGAAATAATTGTATGGTTTTTCACATCTAAATAATGATTGTATAATGGAAAGAAAATGATAAAAGAAGGGCATTTGGGAAAGAGATGTTCAAGTTCTATAGTTGGCCTTGACAAAAAGATATATTTAGAAATTCGGAGTGTGTGGGGGGTACATCCTGAGTGTCATACCAGCTGAGATACCCACAATAACTGGCTCCAGTATTATCATGACTTGAAGCCTTAGTTGGTTGTGTGGTATAAATCCTTCTGTTGCAGCCATTTTTAAGCCCCTTCTCCCTGAGTATGAGCTCAAGTAGAGATGTAAGTCTGTCATTGAAGACACTAAGAGTTGAATCAACCCTAGTTCATTACTGGATTTAGACTACCCATTCATCACCTCCTGGAGACAATGGTTGCTACCCAGAAGTGGTTCAGAAGGAACAGTTATCAATAGCCCTGTTCAATAACATAAGACAAAGTCACCAAAGCTAGTAGAAATAGTAGAAAAATGTGCAGTGCCTTATCAAACCTGTTCATGTTCTTTGTGTCCACTTCCTGACATCCATCTCTTATGTAAACTTGAATCTAAGGTCTACACCATTGCCAGACTTTTGGAAAAGAAATAGCCAAGTTATGAAAAATATAAAATATGATAAAAAGTATATATGAAATACTTACTATGACTTGAGCTTTCCAAGTAATTATGAGAAATGTCTTAGTCAGGGTTTCTCTTTCCTGCACAAAACATTCTGACCAAGAAGTAGAGGAGGAAAGGTTTTATTCAGCTTACATTTCCATATTGCTGTTCATCACCAAAGGAAGTCAGGACTGGAACTCATTCAGGTCAGGAAGCAGGAGCTGATGCAGAGGCCATGGAGGGATGTTCTTTACTGGCTTCCTTCCCCTAGCTTGCTCAGCCTGCTCTTGTATAGAAGCCAGGACTACCAGTCCAGGAATGGCACCACCCACAATAGGCCCTCCCACCCTTGATCACTGATTGAGAAAATGCCTCACAGCTGGATCTCATGGTGGCATTTCCTCAAGGGAGGCCCTTTTCCCTGTGATAACTCCAGCTTGTCAAGTTGACACACATAACCATCTAGTACAAGAAGCATGCTGGATATTAGAGAGAGCCATTTTACAGAAAAGGAACCATGGCCCTGAGAATTGATGGGAATAGATTAAAGTAAGAAATCAACTCTAAAGTTAGTACTCCAGTAAATAAGTAAGAATTCTAAATGGGTCATTTCTCTATTGATTCAGTATTGTATGGAAATACACATGAACTCAAATTTTTAAAATGTATTTGGACTTTACCTATATGATTGTTTTGCCCACATGTATGACTGTGCACCAAATATACAAGTGTTGCCTCTGGAGAGTGGAAGAGACCATAGCTTCTCTGGATCTGGAGTTAACAGATAGCTTTGTGCTATCAGGTAGGTGTTGGATAATGAATTAGGAACCTCTGCAAAAATAGCAAATGTTCTTACCACTGAACCTTGTCTGTAGTCTCTGAACTTAAGTTCTGAGAGGATTGTTATAATAATTTATTTCTTATCAAGTAGCACTTTGAGAATTGGTATTTCTCTTGGTAAGATGTGAAAGGCATTTTAACATATTTTCAATAACTTTATATTCTAAGCAGAAACTTTTGGCACCTAGCAGGAAGGTGTTGATATTCACTGTAAACAAAATTCTCTCCCATTCTTTCCTGTTCCTCATAAAAAAGTGAAGCTAGGCTGCCTTGTTTACCTCTTTTCCTATTATCAAGGCAAAAAATATCCTAAGTGTGTGTGTATGTGTGTGTGTTTATGTGATGTATGTGTGCATTATTTTCTGTGCCTGCTGATATTACTCTTTGGAAAATGAAACCTAGAACTGACCTTCAGAGAAGGAAAACAGGCATCTGATAGCTATTTGTACCACGAGCTATGCCTTGTCATAAGTAACTACGTTTTTTAGTGAAAATCTTTATGCTTTAAAACTTGATAAAACCATCTACTTATAAATGAAACAGTAGAAAGACACATACATATTTATAGCCCCACCATCATCTCTGTTAATTTCATGAGTGTATCTTCGAGTATAGAAAGCAGTACACAGACATCAGACACACACCCATGGTTATTGGATAGGTCCATTTAGCTCAGATTAGGAATCAGTCTGAGAGTTTCTCATTAGTAGCACTGGAAAATACATAATGTTCCTTTTCAATTGCTAGAATATAGATGTGAGTCGGCATGGACTACAAGTAGTTTAACAGAGAAGTTGATGATTTAGGGGAACTGAACTAGAGGTTTCAAAATTACTGTCGGTTTACCACACAGAGAAACCATTTTTTTTTGGTCCAATTAAAAAGAAAGCAAGATGGGTGGGTCATGAAATAGCCTGCATTTTTCTAAAGCCTATACAAAAATGAAACAACATTTCAAACAATGCCTAAGAACAAACCACCTGTGGGGAAAAGTGTCCACCTGATAACTTACTGTAAAGGGGGACACTCACAGCTGCTGTGAATGACTTGGAAACAGATTATGGGCGTTGGAAGGGGGTGGGGGTTGGACACTCTTCCAGTCCTTCAAATCCTATCAGTGAAAACCAACAGCCATGTCACAGTAGGAGAGAGAGAAAGGAAGAGACAGCTCTGGGAGTGTAACGTTCTGAGACAACTTCAGTGTTGCATTTGAAAGTGTGAGGCACACAGTACAGATTGTCAATTGATTTCTAACTCACAGGACTCTGCAGATACTAAGGCTCTGCCAAAATGCTGTAAACTCAAGAAGAAAGCATTCTCATGTTTCATAGATGTGAGACAAAACAAACAAACAAACAAACAAACAAGAACAAAAAAGCCACCACCACCAATAACAACAGCAAAACAAGCAAATAAACAAAAATCATTATCAAGGTCGTATTACACATATTCCAACCTCCATAAGAACAAGGGCCCTGCTTTGATTTTCTAAGGCTTTGATTTGGCCCAATAGCATATTTCCTTTATAAAATTCAAGTTGGATTTCCAAAATATAAATAACAAATGAACATGAATTTATTTTCAGGAATCTACTGTTTTCAATTAAAAATATTACCCTATCTTGATAATTTGAGAACTGGGTCAAATGTGGAATTGTCTAGAAGAATCTGTTTATATCAGGTGGCAAAGAATAATACATTTAGTAATACTGGACCTGAACAGGGGTCCTTGGAATCTTTGAGGCCTAATTAAAATCTCAGTAGT
The DNA here is from genome assembly GCF_000001635.26 of Mus musculus. Lineage (NCBI taxonomy): Eukaryota > Metazoa > Chordata > Mammalia > Rodentia > Muridae > Mus > Mus musculus. Next base: position 138,789,319 of record NC_000068.7, on the reverse strand, counting down.
ATGTGTGGCTTTTGATAATGTTCCTACTTCTGTTTCCTCACTTTAGGATATAAAAATTTGGCCTTAAAGCTACAGGCAGCTGTGGAATGTAATGCTCTATTGGAGCATTTTAAATAGCACATTTGGACCTTCAGAAGTAACTAAATGGGCTTCATTTCCACAGATTTATAGAACCTACTATTTTGCCTAAATTCTTTCTTGTCCAGCTGATTCACTCCCAGCACTTTTGAATTGAGTTCTTCATTACTCACCCTCCTAACAGTGCATAAAGTAACTTGGGTTTGACTTCACACAAGGCTGGCAATGCTTATTTCCTTACAGATGCCAGAATTTTATGCATCTTTTATCCTGCCAAAGACACATAATAAAAACTACATATTGCAGTTAGTCTAGGCTTACAACCTAGAAATGAAGTTATGGTCTAAAACACAGTTATTGAAGCTTGACTGTATATTGACCTGTAAGAGGCCTTCACCCAATCTCCTTGTCAAGGTGTTTCCACTTCTGACTTTATCAGAACAGACTAAGACCCTGACATAGGAAGTCAATAAGCAAGCCATCCTTGTTAAGCCAAAACTCATGCAATGTTAGGCTGAAACCAAGAACCCGTGTTTTGAAGAAGTTCTCATACCATAGAGAGCATCTATTTCACCTTGAACTTTGTTAAAACACAAGAGACTTTTGGACAGTCTCAGGAGTCTCAGAGTTCTTCAAACTGACATAAAATAAAATGACATTACTCAGGAGCTGCTGAGAAATGCAAATCCACAGACACCAACTTCAAACCCAATCTAGGGTGGAGCTCCTGGTGTTTCTAGATTGTCATCTCTCCAAGAGATATTAATGTTTGTTAACATTTGAACACCAAATTTTTTTTGCTTTAAAAAAAATTAGCAAGAGCTTTACAACAGTGATAACTCAAAAGTAATGGTGAGATTATTCTAATTGCTCACTGGGTGATCAGACTGTCATTTGATGTCAGGAAATACTAGCAACTGTAAAATGCCTGATTAAAATGATTTGCCGGCTGGTTCTTCATCCCATTTTGTCCATACTGAATGAACTTTGCTTTCTCTCTTAGGTGCTGCTCTTCTGTGCTGAGGTCACTTCAAAAGGCACGACCCTTAACTGCTGTGTTAAGTCTTCATGAAAATTCATGGCATCCTGGTCAAAGACCCACATTTTCACTTCTGATGATTGTTAGGGGATGGTTTTGTGCACTGTGTATTCAGATGCTGATTTCTATGCCAGGCATCTGTTTGCAGTTGGATGTTGGCATGGTCAAACATCTCCCTTCTCAAATGTTATGTAAAAAAAATGTTTTCCATCATCTCAGATTGAGTAATAAAGAGCTGATTTAGCTGATAGCTGGCAAAAAGAGAATATAGTACAAGACTTCCAATCCAAGTCAGGGGGATTTGAAGAGACCAGAGAGGAAGAACAAAGGGAGAGAAGAGGATAAAAAGGTGTGGAGAAACCACGTAGACAGACCAGGAGAATTCAGCGTGAGGTCACAGTGAAAGAGCAGTTATGAAGCTGCACATGGACCACAGAGAGCCAGCGCAAGACTCAGATGGAAGGGAAAGCATAAGTGGCTAAGAATTGGGCAGCCCAAGAGGATTAGAATAGCTCAACCTGTTCAGCTTGTTAATAAAAATACCAAGCCTCTGTGTCACTTACCCAGGAGCTAAAATTAACTAGAGTGTATGCAAAAACTGTGCTGCAGTTATTTGGGAGCAAAGGGGTTAAGAAGCCCATCCTGTTCACTTCTCTTGCCCCTAATATCCCATGCTTAGCCCACTAACCTCATGATTCATCTGCATTCGTTTGTTTTCATTGATCCTGTTTAGCCACTGTCTTCTTGTGAGATCAGTTTTCTAAGAGAAGAAACAGAATATGCATGCCATTAACAATTTAAGTTACTATCACCTTTATTGGTAGGCAGTGCTCTAAAGTTGCTCCAAACCAGCTTCTGTTACTGTAGTACGACCACTATAAGCTTATCCCCAACTAGCTTACAAATAAATGGGTCCTGACTATGCCTATTTATTTATTTATTTATTTATTTATTTATTTATTTATTTATTTTGGCTTTGACAATCAATGTGGGGTAACCCCTAATCTACTCTTTTAACTGCTGGCCTGACTACCTCCCCAGCAGCATACCCCAGACATTTGCTGTTTCCTTTAGCCAAGTGCTCATGGTCCATCTCCACTCATGGCAGCTTCCTCTTCTCTTTTTCTCCCAGGTCACTTTAAACCCACCTACCTCTAATCCCTCCAGTAATTGGCTGTAGCCTATTTGATTTAACCAATAGTTTTAAATCAAGGAACAAGGTTTGTACAATGAAAGCTTGCAAGCAGATTTCAGTCTAGGCCAAGACTTTCAGAATTTAGCATGACAATACACAACAGACCAAATCTCAACATATTCTTGAATAGAATTCTCAGAAAAGGATGAAGTGATCCGACCATTGGGACAAAAGTAACAACATCCACACGCCTTTCTCTGAACTCAGCCACTGAAGCTTTGACTACCAGTTTTGAACACAAGTCAATTTCTTTTCTATTCCCTAATTAAAATGCGACCATACTCCTTAGTAAGTGGTAAAAATATAATGTTTCACACACTTGATTGATGTCAGAGAAATACACTTGAAAACTTAAACCAAATATTTTTACTTTGAGAAATTGAGTGGCAGGACCAGCTTTATTTTGTAGTAGGAGAAAGATAATTCTTTGGCAAAGCTGACCTAGGTAAAGAAAAGCCAGCCTCCTATGCTGAGAGTAGGTTGGGCATAATACTTCATTTCCTACCTATCTTTGCTTAAAAATACAAGAAGAAGAGAATGTCAGAATTAAAAAAAAAATTCACAGGTTAAATATCTGTAAAGAAGCCTTTGACAGTTGCTGGTCTGGAGCTTGGATTGTCCTCTTCATTATGACTTTTAATAGAATAGAAATCTCCCCCTGAAAATACTATTTACAAATTGAGTTCAGTTTGAATATTGATGTACCTTGCCTGGAGAAGGTGTTCTCTAAGCAGGAAGCTGAATGCTAATGCAGAGGTTGCTATGGTAAGCAATCTTTTCTATAAAGCAGGAGAATAAATAGTTACATGAATTTTGAAATCAGTAATAGAAGAGACAGTGTGGGTAAGAACCAGGTATTTTACCACATAAGTATAGGTTTGGCCCTAGAAGATAATGTCTTCTCTGTAAAATTCTAATATAATTATAGATGCTTTGGGAAATTTTGTATTCACCTTTTGAAGCTGATTGTTGATATTTTTTCAAAGACTTTATGTAACCCTGTAACATTTGTTTTTGTTTTTTGTTTTTAATTTTATTTTAAATCCTTCACTTTGATAAAGACAGCCAACGGGGGGGGGGGCACCTCCTGTTTTTCACAGCTAATAAAAGGGGCTTGCAGATTTAGATCCTAATTAATGCATGCTTAATGAGCCAGAAGTGTTTAATGAACATTAAATAATAACAGCAAAGCAGAAAGTTGGCATTCACTTTTTAAAAAGTGATATAAAACAAGACCTCATTTTCTGGAGAAATATAACTATATACCTGATGCCCTCTACCTGTTCTTCATGTAGGAGTGAAAGGGAATAGTTTTCAGATATTATACTAACAGACTCCTTGCTTCCTGCCTTCCAGTTGGAGTCATCTAATGAGAGATATAAATTGCAAAATGGAGGGAGAGGAGAAGTGAGGTTCAGACCCTCTTGCCAGGCTGCACATTAGATGAGATTACCTACCCACAGTCACAGACCTTGGGTGCTACACATTGTTTCCTCACTGAACACTTGCTAGGGTTGTGAAGAATCTTACCCAAAGACTGGGATTTTCTTGGTTCCTGATAATCCTGCCAAGTTTGTAAATATTCCTTTAACTTTCCTCAATTTTCCCACTGTAATATGAGTTTGCTTGCTTATGAGACCCTACTTTGGACACCTAGGAAGTCCATTTTTCTATTAGAATGACTAGCTACCAGTATTTAAAAGCATCCTTAAATATTTAAACACATCTTATGTATACATTTTGTTATGTGGTTGTGCCATTGGGTATTTCAATGCTAAATTTTCCTCTCCATGTTGATTTAATTTGTATGGGTAAAACATTCACTTTCTTGCATTCTTGTGAGTCCCTTTACATCTTAATCTGTACTTCATGTATATCACATCTCCTGAGTATTTGCTACATTTCTCCACCAATAGAAACTCTGTAAAGAAAGTTTTCCAGCAGACAGTCTTCCTATTTAACTAATGACTAAGATATATAGCAAGAAAGAGTATAAAACCTCAAGCTGCTACTAAGTAGGGTACTTAGGTGAAATTGCTCCAGTGTATTTTGTTTTTTATTATTATGGTTCATCCTAGTAGTGATGGATTTTGGATGAGGACCAAAGCCTCAACACTGCTGGCTACTCTAGAGAGAAGCTAGAGGCTTGACTTTATTTAGTCTATTCTAGTACTGCTCAGAGAAATCTCTTGGTTGTAACTGATGAACAGCTATCAGTCATTGCGCAAAGTGCTTTTCAAACCTTCACAACAGGTCAGTCAGTTCTCAATTGATTTTAGCCACCTCATCATCATCTTCATCATCATCACGATCTTCATCATTACCACCATTATCATCATCACCATCTTCATCAGTCACTATTTATCTATATGGTAAGGTGTGGACTCAGAATTGTTCTGGTTTCTTTTCTGTTACTATGATAAACACTGTAACTAAAAGCTAATTAGGGGAAGAGATTATTTACCTCACTTTACAGGTTATACTTTATTATTCACGGAAGTCAGGGCAGGAATTTGAAGCAGAAACTTTGAAGGTATGCTAACTTTCTTATACATCCAGGATCATATTCCAAATAATGTTGCCACTCACTGTGGCTGGATACTTCTACATCAATTAAAAATCAAAATAATATCCTACAAAAAATGACCACAGGTCAATCTGATCTATATAATCCCTCAATTAAGTCTCCTTTCTTAGGTAACTTTAGGTTTTGTTAAATTGACAGTAAAAGGTAACCATGACAGAGGTAGAAGCAGCCAGATCTATTATCTATCTATCTATCTATCTATCTATCTATCTATCTATCTATCTATCTATCTATCTATTATCTATCTATCTATCTATTATCTATCTATCTACTATCTAATATCTGTCTGCTGTCTGTATATCTGTCTCTGTCTCTCTTTTACTCCAGCTCCCATTCTACAACAGCCCTTTTCTCTCTCAAATCATAAATAATGTTCTACTTCCCACACAGAGCCCCATATGCAAGACTGAGAAAGAAAGCAATGCCATCTCTTCTCCAGAAAAAGCACGCATCTCCTATATTTGTCTTAGAACAATACATCTCTCTTTTTCAGCCGAGCCACTGGGACTCGAGAATAGCAATGTCCCAGATTCATTATCTATTTATATGAGAATATTGATCAATGAGGTGCTAGGATACTTTTCCTATGCATGTCAGTGTTGCAGGCAAGGATTTCTGTCTTTTACCAGAGAATAAGTAATACACTGAATAATACCCTGGGGTAATTGGGAGCTAGTGCAGTTTTGAAAACTGCCCAATTCTAACCAGAAATATTTAAGCTTAGGAAGAAATAGGATTATTAGGCTTTAAGTAGAATATCATAAAGCTGTAAGTAAAAGTAGAAGCACATACCTATAAGTATCACCCTCTGATCGAATTTAAAATTCACCTTTCAAATTAGAAATGGAGAGAATCAAGTTAAACATATATAAATCCTATGGCTCAGCATGTCTTCACAGTTATATACTCATAAGACATGTGTGCATAAATCTTTGATGAGTAGTGAGAGCTGCACTTATCTGTGGGTACAAGGATATGCAGAGCTGCAGGCAATTAACAACTGCTAAGAGAGGGAGAATTAATTCTCCCCAGGCATGAGATCTGTAATTGGTTATTCAATACTAAGTGGTCAGCTCTAAAAATATATAGATACAAGCAACATTAAATGTACTCAACAAGATATATATATATATATATATATATATGTGTGTGTGTGTGTGTGTGTATATATATGTATATATATATAATGTATTCAGCAAGTTGCACATAGATATATATACATAGATATATATATACATATATGTATATGTGTGTGAGTCTGAATATATATGTACATATATGTATATGTATATATATATATGTGGTATATGTAACAATTATAATTACTTTAAACATGATCACAAATTTAACATGGAGCTGAGGCATATGAAAGGGGTTGGAGGAAGGTGCTGTAGAAATGAAGGTAGGAAATGATAAAACTACAGTATGCATATATGAAATAAAAGCATACATTTATCAGGCAAGAGGTGCATTGTTGAATGAACCTGTAAGAATTATTTCAAATAGTTAAAAGGTTGGAATGCCCTACATTTATCACCATGTGAAGTGCATAAACAAGCAAGGGGGTAACTGTGGGGCTGTGGGCTGTGAAAGCCAGTCTGGTCCACAGTCGAGCACAGGCTTGAAACCCGGGTGACCCTTGCAGGAGTGGTAGGTGTTTTGCCATGCTCCTGGGCCCCAAGCTCCTGTCACTTAGCTACAGCCCCCCACGGTACCCCACAGAGAGATCTGTGACCATCAGTCATGTAAGGGCAATGCCCAAGTCCCTCTACAGGTAGATGATGTGACTACAAATCACATAGCCTCAAGACAGATCTCCATTTTAATGATGAACCTAAAGGCCTGGAGGCTTAGCCAATTCTTACACGCGTTCGCGACCGGCCAGGAAAGACGCAACAAACCAGAATCTTCTGAGGCAAAAGCTTTATTGCTTACATCTTCAGGAGCCAGAGAGCAAGAGAGCAAGAGCTCTATTGCTTACATCTTTAGGAGCCAGAGCGCAAGAGCGCAAGAGCGCAAGAGAGCAAGAGAGAGAATGGCGAAACCCCGTCCCTTTTTAAGGAGAATTATTCTCCGCCTAGGACGTATTACTCCCTGATTGGCTGCAGCCCATCGGCCGAGTTGTCGTCACGGGGAAGGCAGAGCACATGTAGTGGAAAACTACCCTTGGCACATGCGCAGATTATTTGTTTACCACTTAGAACACAGGATGTCAGCGCCATCTTTTAACGGCGAATGTGAGGGCAGCTCCCCACAGCCAATAAACTCTCCTTCCCAGAAGCTCACCCTACAAAAGGTATTTAACCTCAGGCCCGCCCTGAGAAGAGGGTGTGGTTTCTTTTTTTTTTTTCTTTTCTTTTCTTTTCTTTTCTTTTCTTTTCTTTTCTTTTTTCTCTTCTCTTCTCTTCTCTTCTCTTCTCTTCTCTTCTCTTCTCTTCTCTTCTCTTCTCTCCTCTCCTCTCCTCTCCTCTCCTCTCCTCTCCTCTCCTCTCCTCTCCTCTCCTCTCTTCTCTTCTCTTCTCTTCTTTTCCTTTTTTTTTTTTTTTTTTTGGCGTGGAGGGGGATGGGGGGGTTCTGAGACAGGGTTTCTCCATGCATCCCTGGCTGTCCTGGAACTCACTTTGTAGACCAGGCTGGCCTCGAGCTCAGAAATCTGCCTACCTCTGCCTCCCAAGTGCTGCCCTGCTAGGGGTGTGGTTTCTAATCATCTACTTTCCACCATGACAGTAAATTTCTTAAAACCATGGACTGTGTCTTTTCATTGGGATCCACCGTGGGGAGCAATGGAACAGGACTTTGCCTAAAGAGCTTGCCGTATTAATCTGCAGAAGGCCTCTCAGCACTCCCAGCCATAGCCTCCACCAAGCCATGTGGCCAGCCAAACAAGCCAAGGACCCTGCCCCCACATTCTCCTTAGGGTCCCAAGTAGAGTTCTCCCCTCTTTTCCCTCCTGGCCCCAGGCTAGACCCAGCCCATGGACCCCCACTCCATTCTTATTCTCAGCTCTTCCACCTACCAGTGACATCTGAGTGCCCAAGAGCCTGAGAACCAGATGGCCCCGGCGGCTGAATCAGTTCTGGCTGTCCCAGGGGACATCTGGCTTCACTCCTCCATCCCCCAGAGTGATGTCCTGTGGCTTCCATAAGCGCAGTCAACTTTCTGTGACCCACCTCCCCACGAGCCCTGTGGTGGAGTAGATGAAGGACACCACTGGCCCTACAGGTAAGTCGTAATCTTGTGATATGCACACATGGTGGATTTCACATGTATAGTGATAACTGAAAGAAGGGCCCTGAGAATAATAACTCTACTTAGCCAACAGACCCAGGAATAACTGATTAAACAAAGGTAGAACAGTGTTCACCTCTTGAAGCACAGTAATGAGCCTGGCCACATGCCCCATCATACTGCCATAGTCCATTTATACTTCATACAGAGGTTAGCGAAGGTGAGATTCTAATACAGCTTGGCAAAGTTAACCTACTTCATCAAAAGAAATGGTAGTCAAAAATTCAACACAGTTAGTGCAAAATCATTCATGTAATGACCAACCTCCTTTAATCTTCTCTTAGAATAATAGTTGATGTAACAGGTGGCTGGTAATTATCTGAAGTACATTTTTATTTGGGCCACCAAGGTATGGCTGGACGATATGGAATATTATACTTTCCAGAATTCGATCCCAAAAGAGAATTGTACCAAAGATGGCACATTAAAGCTCAGTTATATACTGTAAAACAAAAAAACAAAAACAAAAACAAAAACAAAAAAACAGTAATCGCTGTTCTGTGAAGACTTTATCATACTCTACTGAACTCCGGTTCTACACAGTAGTTACTTAAATAAAATAGCCACAATTCTTTAATAATCTCTGTACTATTTGATAAACTGATCCACAACTATGTAGTCACTCTCTGTTAAGCTCTATAGACAGTCTCCTGGCATATGGCCTGCTTTGGAGCGTGGAATATTACTAGCAAACATACTATATCTCAACCAATGTCTGGAAAGGGAATGTATATATACATTTTAAGTCTAGTGATACAATAGAAAGAGAAAAGGCAATAAATACATTAAAAAGTTATTATCATCTTGGCTTCATAGGTTGAGAATTCAGATTCTTCATTTTTAACAAGCTCCCAAGTGGTGCTGATGGTGCCAGTTGATCTAACACTGCTTGAATAAAATAACATCTATTCACAAGGTTGGTTGTTTTGCCTAAGGCATTTACTACTATACACAATAAATGTCATTTCTCTTATTACATCCTGTTGCATCCCAGGGCATAAAAAACTGAGAGGAATGGTGTGTGTGTGTGTGTGTGTGTGTGTGTGTGTGTAATTTTCTTTTTTATTTAAATATTTTATTGAGAATCTCATGCATGCATATTATGTGTTTTTATCAAATCCACTTCCATTCTCCACTTCCAACTTCTCCCCATCATTCATACCTTTGTTCCCTCCCAATCTTGTGTTGTCTGTATGATTGTGAGTATAAGGCCACCTACAGGAGCTAAGATAACCTCTCAAGGACCACATCCCTGAAGATGACTCTATCTCATATAGAAGCTATCATTACTAATATCTCTTCACCTAAGGAAAGGGATTCATGAGCCTCTTCCTATACATGCTGGGTCCTAGGATGCTGTGATTTTAACTGGCTTGATCTTGTGTAGGTCTTCTTCATGCTACTATGAGTTCATGTGTGCAACTGTTCTGTGTTTTCTAGCAATTACTACTTCAATGCAAATGTCTATTACCTCTGGCACTTACAGTATTTATGCTTACCTTCTTCAGTGACTCCTTAATTTTAGGATGAGAAAGTATGATTACTTGTTGTGCTGTTTATGGATGAATGCTAGACAGCCCCCCTTTTATTTTAAAAACATTTGTTTATTTAAATATGGGTATAGGTGTTTCACCTGCATGTATATATATATATATATATATATATATATGCAGCTTTCCCACATGTGTGTGCAGTGCCTGTGGAGATCAGCAGGGGACCACTAAAAAGACAGACTGAAGTGTTTACTCTGGGGTCAGGTTTTAATTCCTTAGAGCAAGTGTTCAAATGTACCTGCTCAGTGAAGGCCAGCCTCTCCCCTCTAAATTCTTCCCCTTTACCTCACTCTGATATTTTATTCTTCTTCCTCCCTCTTTACCATGTGGAGTATTGTTTGTAATTTATCACTTTATAACACATGATGCAGGTTGCTTTGATTATTTTTTAACAGTCTCTTCCTACTGTGATGTAATTTAAACCACTTAAGGATAAACTCTTTGTTCATTTTTCAATCTAGAGCTGATCGTATATGCTGTACTGACACCCTACACCTCTCCAACCTCTGTACTAAGGTATTCATTCCCAAGCTATGGGCAGTGCCTGAGGCTGACAACTCAGGATACATTATTAGACTCATGCTCTGATGCTGGACTTCACATTGTCCAATATAACATTTTTATTTGGGGATAGCCCATGTTCCAAACCTAGTGGATACAGAAGTATAAACACCCAGCTTTGCTATGTTGATGAGGGACAAATCTGAAGGATTTTAATGTTACAGTTTTTACTCATATGATAAAATATGATGAACACAAGCAAATTGAAGAGGAAAGGGATTGCTTCATCTTACACTTCAGTCTGAGGGAACAGCTGCTGCAATGACCGTGCAGTGTGAACAAACTAGGTCTGTCTCCAAATTTCTATTCTCAAAACATTCAGCTGATTTTGCTAGCAAGGAATACTCCAAAAGAAGGCATGGTGATCTGTGGGATTCAGATGATAAACAGAAGGAAATGGGTAGGGTGAGGAACGTCTCATGGGCCTTAAATCCAATCAAACAGGCATTTGTTATCTCCATGGCGTTCATGAACCTTATTACATCGATGACTTGTCCAAGTGAGTACATTACCTTAGCTCTCAGAGGTCACAGCTGAGTAAGGCTTGTTACCTTTCCACTCCTGGCAGTCTGCCTAGACCCACCCAAATCTATGAAATCTGGTCTTCAGAGAGGAAGACAAATCAAACTCTTTACTAGGAATCAAGGGTTAAATGTGAGCAAATACTTTATTGATGTTTAAAAAGGAAACCTCATGATTTTGCCTAAATATACACATATCCTGTGAGTGTTCAGATATGTCTATTTTGGAGGAGAAGCAAGGGGGAAATAATAATTTAATTCTCTGCATCACTTAGAAAACTACCATCACCTTGCATTTAGAATATATCATATATTTCTCATACCCCTGTGTTGGGCAATATATATGCTATCAGTTGGTTTTACTCTTAGACAAGATGTAGTGAGTACTAACTGAACCAACAATGTGAAGGACCACTAACCTGCACCAGAACAAAACTTGGGTTAAACATTCAGACATTTTTTACTTTTACTTTACCACTATCACTTATGAGACACCCCATACAGGACAAAAGATATTTAACCTCTGAGATTATATGAGCTCATTTGTTCCATCTATCTAGTAAGGAAATGGAAAAGGGTCACGGATCTATGTATTGTATGGTCTTGATCAAGCATTACATGCAACAGAGGCTGAATAAAGAATTCATGTCCCAAGCATTTAGTAGACGGTGAATTCAAGAGAGACATGTACAAGAATGAGGAAAACAGGTAAGCAAAGCTCCTTATTGCAAATTGGTGAAGATGTTTCCTAGGTTTTAAGCATTGCATCAGTCTTGGTCCATCGGCTCCTATCATCCAACCACTTACCTGCTGTAGTGCTGGGGATGAGCAGTCTCTATATGATTGTTTTACTGGCTCGTTAGAAATGTAGGAAATGACCAATTTTAAGTTATATTTTCAGTCAACAATATAGTTGGGTATCATGATAATCACAACAAGGTTTCTGCAAATCGATGTTTACTCAATACATGTCACAAGGTCCATGCGATCTTATTCTTCATTTATTTATGACATTCATAATGAAGGAAAAATAAAAAAGTGAGAGCGCTGTCGATATCTTCAGCAGGGAATTAATAATTTTATTTGAAATCCAGGTACCATGCTCTCCTTTCCCAGTCCCAGCTCCCAGAGTCTGATTTGCATAGAATCTGCTTTCTAGAATTATATTTGCATGTGTTGGGTGTCTTTCTTTTAAGTAGGAAACAGACAAAACTTGGACATGGTGTAATGATTTTGAAGTTCATATAAGTTATTGAATGTATCAAGACTTTATTGATTTTTAATAAATATAGTCCCAATTTCTTACATGTGTGAACTACAATTTTCACTCATTTATTGATAGATCTATGTCCTGCTTCTGTTTAGGCTATGAATAGTATGGTTCATGTTCACGTTTCTTTGAGACCGTGCCTTTTGTTTCTAATGGAAATAAAATTAGGAGTAGAATTCTAGGTCACCATATATCAGCTGTCACCTGGAAAAAGAGAATCATGAAAGTTTTCATAGCATTGATATTATTATGCATTCCCTCCAATAATGTATGTCCTCCAATAATGTATGATATGATATATCATAAACCTGCAAACACTGATTACATTATTATTATTATTATTATTATTATTATTATTATTATTATTATTATTATTATTTGTATTCTAATTGGTATAAAAAGGTATCTCATAGTTTACTTTTTTGTATTCACTTATTGATTTATTTAGTGCATGTGTGTGTGTGTGTGTGTGTGTGTGTGTGTGTGTGTGTGTACGTGCGTGCGCATGCATACATATGCACATATGCACCTTAGGATATGTGTATGCCCCACATGCATGCAGGAGCCTGTGGAGGTCAGATGAGGTACCATATATACTCTGTAACTGTAATTAAAAACAGATTTTAGATCCCATGTGAATGCTGAGAACTGAACTTGGATCCTCCTCAAGAATAACGCCTGCTTGAAAGTGCTAAGTCATCTCATAACCCCATACTTTGTATTTTGACTTCATCTTTAAAAAAATAAATTATTGACTCTTTGTGAATTTCACATCATGCAACCCAAACCCACTCATCTTCCCATCCCTCCATATATGAACTCCAAACTTAACAACCTCCTCCTCAAAACAACAGCAGCAACAACAACAACAACAGCAATATTTTGCCGTGGAATCTTTTTTTTAATATTTTTGTTACATATTTTCCTCAATTACATTTCCAATGCTATCCCAAAACTCCCCCATAGCCCCCCCCCCCACTCCCCTACCCACCCATTCCCACTTTTTGGCCCTGGCGTTCCCCTGTACTGGGGTATATAAAGTTTGCGTGTCCAATAGGCCTCTATTTCCAGTGATGGTCGACTAGGCCATCTTTTGATACATAAAATCACAAAAGAACTCAAATGATATGTACTCACTGATAAGTGGATATTAGCCCAGAAACTTAGTATACCCGAGATATAAGATACAATTTGCAAAACACATGAAACTGAAGAAGAACGAAGACCAAAGTGTGGACACTTTGCCCCTTCTTAGAATTGGAAACAATCACCCATGGAAGGAGTTACAGAGACAAAGTTTGGAGCTGAGACAAAAGGATGGACTATCTAGAGACTGCCATATCCAGGGATCCATCCCATTATTAGCCTCCAAACGATGACACCATTGCATACACTAACAAGCATTTGCTGAAAGGACCCTGATATAGCTGTCTCTTGTGAGACTAGGCCGGGGCCTAGCAAACACAGAAGTGGATGCTCACAGTCAGCTATTGGATGGATCACAGAGCCCCCAATGGAGGAGCTAGAGAAAGTATCCAAGGAGCTAAAGAGATCTGCAACCCTGTAGGTGCAACAACATTTTGCCATGGAATCTTTAGTGAGTCAAGGTGTATGACACAGTGTATCATTTTGCCCAAACAGCTTTACATGTAAATGTTCATTGCAATGAGTCATTGACCTGGTTATAGGCCTCTGGCTTCTGCTACACCATTAATACTGGATCCTCACAAGGATTCTTCTCAGATACCCTGTTGTTGTCCTGTGTCATAGAAATCCTGCAGCTTTGCTTCTGCAGCACTGACCCTTTCATGCAGTCCAGCCGTTCAAAGGTGGGGTAGATGTTGGGATGGGTCAACTTGAACCCCTGCATCTGGACCAGGGTGTTAGCTGACTTAATTACCCTGCCAGCTCTCCTGTGCCTTTGACACAAGGGCCCCTTCTGCTTTGTCAGGTGAGGAACAAAGCCAGCTCTCGTGCCTGTAGTATCTGGCTGGGTTTCCCAAGCTCATACCATCTGGGCCAGCTCTCCCACACCTAGGCCACCAGGGCCAACTCTAATGCACTGCCTACATGAGGTGCAGGACCTGTTTCCTGAGCGCTGCAGCCAACGAGCGCCAGGGTCAGCTCTCCCATGTTGCCTAGGCGAGAGATGCTGACCGCTCTGAAAAACCTAGGAATTCAACACAGGCTCCAGCAGCAGCTCAGACCAGGCACATCTGCATGGTCATTGGTGACAATGTGGATTATAGACATTACCGAAGACCCTTGCTACTGCAAGGCCACAAACCCACACTTGGCCTTTGGCAGCAGCAGTATTGGCCAGGACCTCATCATGACCTCATGTGGCACCACAAGCTACTCACATCACATTGTCTCTTGTGTCTCCAGTTCTGCCTCTCTTCATAGTGCACGATCATCCTCTTACTCTTTGTGCTCCATCTCCCCACCACGTACTGGGTCATCGTAGTGGCACTGCTCGCCCAAGTGCCTGCATGCCCATGCTATGTGTCAGTGAGCAGGGCCTCTGAGTGTTTTCCTCCACAAGCAGAGGCCTTTAGTATTTTTACTTTTTTAATGAACAGTTAACCTAAGCATGTTTAGATGGATCATTTATAAATACTGTTTTTGAGACATATCTACTCAAAACCTTTGTTCATTTTTTAATTGGGTATAAATAGATATCCCATAGTTTTCATTTTTAATTGCATTGTTCATTGTTTTTTATTAAGTTGTAAGGATTCTTTAGTCTGAGTACCAAACTGAATCACATGTAAAATATTTTTTCTTCTTGTTTCTTTTTTCTTTACAATGTATTTAATACATATGCATTTTAACTTTTATGAAATCTACTTTTTCTTTGTCTTTTCTTAAGAGTTTGCATGCATATGTGATTGGCTCTATTTCACCAAGCGCCTCACTGGTCATGGTGGTTTGAGTAAGAATATCCCTCACAGACTCAAATGTTTGACCATTTGCTCCCCAGTTTATGCTGCTGTTTAGGTAGATCTAGGAAGGCATGGCTTTGTTGCAGGAAATACATTACTGAGGTCTGACTTTGTTTTAGATTTCAAAGCCTCATGTCATCTCCAGTTTACTCTCTGCTTTCTGCTTGTGATTCAATATGAAATCTCTCAACTATCCCTGCAACCTTCTGCCATGCTACTATAACTTGCCTTGGTCATGGTGTTTTATCACAGCAACAAATTAGGGACTAATAACCAGCTCACTATTTCAGTAGAAAAATTAAACTCAAAAGTTTCCTAATTACTGCACCATTTTATGTAATCTAGTTTAGTACATTGTATATTTGGTAAACCAAAGCTTTTATATTTCCTTGCTTATCTTTTATTTTTCTAATAATATTTGATTTTTCCCTCAGTTTAAAATTAAAACAGATATTACTAACTATTAAAAGAAAAAATTAAGACATTAGTTTTTTTATTTTATTTGGATGTCTTTGTTAAATTTCTAAAAATTGACATTTCCATTATATTGCCATCAAGCCACCAAAAATATAATTCCTTATTGACCTAAGCCATTTTCTGGGTCTCTGAACAGTTTGCATTTTTTTAATACAAAGCTTGTTAAATTATTGTCATAGTGTCTTTTATTATTGATTTGTGAAAGATTAATATATGTAATTATTGTGAATGCAATCATTTTCTCTATTATAGTTTCTGAAGTATTATTATACAAGAAAACTACATTTGATTGTCTTTTGATTGGCTGCACAAATGAATTCTTTTACTAGCTCCAAATCTTACTATGCTTAAGATTTTTAGATGATATAATCACGCAATTTGTAAATAATAATTTCCCTCATGTTTCCACTTTTATATTTTAGAACAATTATAAATAATTATGATGACAGCAATTGTCCTTCTTTTATTCTCAGTTTAAATGAAAAACTGATTTGTGCTTTAATAGGATTTATGATTTGACAATGATTTTTTTTGTGATAAATAAACCCACAAATACAAGCAGACCTTCAGGTATCAAATGTCTCACATTACATTCATATGAAACTAAGCTTAGTATACGGAATAGTTATACTGTAACTGTAACTATTTTGTTTAATGTTTAAATATATTTTAAAATGTACTATGTGCTATCTTGTAATCTTTGAAATACTTGTAACTATCTAGGTTCTTTTGTTTTTTCTTTTTCTTTGATTTAGCAGCAAAATAAATCTGTTAGTTGTCTGGAAATTTGACTTTTTTCATTTTTAGCATTAATCCCATTAACTACTATTACTTCTAATATTTTTTATCTTCAAATTACATTTTAATATAAGTAAAATTGTTCATTCTTTCTTCTCTGCTTTATTGTCATGGTTTGGTATCAATAATAACAACATTTTTCAGTTTGTTGAAAACTATGACATATGAAACTAAAATGCAGGTGACTTTTCTATCAACTTTTCTTTCATTTCTTCTACTTCAGTTTATTTTTTTTCTTGTCATTTAATCTTTGATCACTTATTCTATAGCATTAGCATTATCTAATATTTTCTCATGCTTCTTGGAAGCAAGTCCTGCCTCATTTTTTTTTTTTTTTTTTTTTGGTCTTACTTACAGACTCCATTATTTTCTTGGCTTTGGTAAGAGCATTTGTGTTGGAAAGGGTAAGGGCATAAATTCCCTTTTATATTTCTCTTGGTGCTCATGCCTTTGTTTATTCTTGTGAGCTTGCTTGCCAGTGGTTATTTTGAAGAGTTCTCTATTTACTTACAAATTAAGAAGTCAATTTTTAAAATTTCCTCTAACTTTAACAAAGACTCAAGGTCTTAGTGCTGCTAATTTGTTTTGGTTTCCATTTCCATTTATTTCTTAATTTAGTATATTCATGTGTATTTGTGTGTATATGTGTGTGTGTGTGTGTGTGTGTGTGTGTATGTGTGTCTGTGTGTATGTGCGTGTATGTGAGTAAACATGTGTCATTTCATATATGTAAAGGTCACAGGAAAACTTTCTGCTGATGAATCACTCTTTTAAACATGTAGATTCAGGAGATAAAACCCAGGTTATCAGTGGCAAGTGTCTTTCCATTTTATCAGTGCCCTCCCTTCTTTTCTTCAAAGACAAATTCTCTTTAATCTCTTACAGTGAGGAAGACTGAATCCAGCATCTCACCCTAGCATCTTACATACCCTAAATAAATATTAAACCACAAAGCCATATTCAGTTCAAGCTCTAATATTGTATGGTGAAGATTTTAGCCTTCTTGATGGGTGAATGGTTTGGGTTTACATAAGACAGCTCTGCTAGAACAAATTTTTCCTTTTTTCATTATACATTCTAGATTCATTAAAAATTCTACATTGGAAAATGTTGGTTCTGAAAGTGATTAATCATACGGACTTCATATTTCCAAGCACTAAGTGACAATTTGCTGTTGAAAGTTTTTAATTTCATGAGCTTCTATATTTTTCTATTCATCAAAATCTTTCTCTATTATTTGTGTAAGTAATGACTTTTACACAGGATATTCCTATCTTTCTTTTATATTCAGAATACACAAAAAATAAAGATGAAACTAATCATTTTTTTACTACTGTTTTCACTTGATAGTCAAGCATTTGACTCCATAGGTACTATATATATCTATATTTTTTCTGGCATCAAATTGTCTCATCCAAAAGAGAGAAAGATAAAAGGAGGGTTGGGGAATTGCTAGCCATTGGGGTATATCAAGTATTCTTATTATTGTTTCTTACAATGACAGTATTTTTTTTTTAACCAGGGAAGCAACATTCAATCTAATGCAAGGGCATTTTTTTTTCAATTGCTTCATCATAGTAGAAGTATATACCTATGCACTTTGTGTTTAGAACTGTAAATCTTCCTAACACAACAAGACTCATTTTGAGCTTGACTGTGTGACTCACTTTGGCTGTGAAACATGATCACATATGATGCGAGCGAGCATTTGCATGGTCGGTTTGTTCTTTGTCATTTTCTCAACCTTCAAGATGCTGATGCCCCTCCTTTGTAGACAGGATCTTAAAATGACAGGTACATGGAGATGGCATAAATTTATGCCTAGCCATGATACCTGTAATCTTATGACTGAGAAATAAATCCTTGGTTTTGTGAGTAACTGGAACCTTGAAACTTGATAATATATAATGACTTACTTTAACAACCTATTTGAGAAAAATGTCTTCTTTGGATGCCATTTGAGTATGTCTGTCTTCCTCATAGCTTGTGAGGGCATTCACAGCATGAAGTAGAGACCCCAGGAGTCTAATCACTGAGGTATTCAATCTAACAATGAATTTATGCTAAGGCTATACCTCCCACTGGCTACTGTCAGCCAATGATTTGCCACATTGTACATCATGGGAAAATAGGTCCAATCTGAGAAACTTGAGCCTTCTCTAATGATGGTATTTGATTAAAAACTACCCCCCCAACTCTTTCAGAAACTTTCAGAAACATAATCTGGGCTACTTTACCCTCTTGCCCCTCCTTCCTGATTTTTTGTATACGTGAGATGTGTCCCAGTCTCTAGTAGCTCAGAAGCATTCACAGCTCCTTCTCTGTATTTTTGTATGTCCTTTCATAACACCACTGCTACCATACTTGTGTTTATTCCTGGCTTGGCATTTGTTTCTCAGAGAACGTGGAGCAGCTCAGTCTTTTTTCCCTCTACTAGTCCAGTGACCATAGCAGTCTTTGGGTGGAGGGGGGAGGGAGCATTTAAAATTACAGATATTGATATATATTGTTTATTCCTTCAGATTCATATTTTCATGATATGGAGAATTCAAAGACATCCTTCCCATGTTTTATATGGACTTAGTTTTTCCATTTGTTGAACCTTAAGCTGGGATTTCTTTTAAAGAAGGACTATCATATTTTTACATGCAAACTGGTAACAAAAAGCTACACACAGCAAAATCAAAATCTTTTCAGAAGACTGTATGATAGCCACAATCTTCTGGTATCTTTAAAAAAATGCAGGTAAAATACACTGTTTTATATATATATATAAATAAATTTCAAACACACTGAGGCTTTGTGGGCCCTTGGCTCTTGACCTAGCTAATAAATGACTGGGATAGTAGGACACAGTTGGACCTCTGTAATTATATACCAATTACCTTGGTTTATTTCCCTAAGGTATGAGGAATTTACATATTAGAAATATATTGGCAGCAGAGAAAGTGAACTATTATCATATGTGTCCATGTATGTATGTGTGTTTGTATTTATGTAAAGAAGGCCAGCTATATAACGTTAATTTTCAGAATAGCCTGTACAATGTTGCATTTACTGAGTGCCTTGAATGTGTTTAGTTGTGACCATTGTACCACAACGTAAACTTACAAGGCAATGGAGCTGTAATTTCCTTAAAGCTGTCAAATGCTATGGAAAATGGCTGACCTGCTGAAGTCAGTTTTCAGTTGGCGAAGAGTTTTGCCCCAATTAAAACTAAGATGCTTTTTAGACTCTTAACCAGTCATATCAAGATGAATACAGGATAAACAGGCCACAAGACCTCTAAACAAATACATTTTCTTCCAAGCCAATTGAATTCTCTGTGAACAAATGAATTGGTCTTTCCATGTGTCAGCGTTCACTGTCAAGGTCTCTTTTGCCGAGAAGCCACAGAATTATGATAGTCGTCCCCGTGGATAGAAAGTATCCTCTGTAAGGCTTTCTAATCAACCTTGGATAAATGGATAGTCATCAAGACTGCTATAAAGAAAGTGCTCTTTGAAAAATTGTTAAATCATACTTCCTATATAGAAATAACCTTACTTGAAAAAGTAGAGACATCTTATAAAGACAGGTGATTTGCAAAAAGCAAAGAGGTATTCAAATGAGTCTGTGCATCAGCACCAAAGCCTTGAAATCTATGCTTTTCTTAAAAAGAGGAGTGCCCCTTGATTGCCCTTTCGTCAGAATTCAATTTTGCATTCCACTGCTTTACAGGTGGAGAGAATTCCAATTCCCATTTATTTCAAAATGCTTGGCATGTGAACCTCTAGCCGGCTCAAGAAGTTATGATGAAACGTGGGACAATCACACCTTGAAAGGCAGTGACAGTATATCCACTTGAAAAGTAATTGCTCCCGGCTTCAAACACAGCGACTTCAAGATGGAAAATACATTCTGAATAGAAAATGCCAAGAATTCTAATCTGACTTGAAATGTCCCTCATCACTTTAGGGAAGTATGTAAGGCGGAAGGATAAGGTCCAAGTGTTACTTATCACATCAAAACTTAGTGTTTGTTAAGTGTTCATTAATCTCTCTGTCTCCCTCTATGCGTTTCTCTTTCTCTCCTTTCTCTTTTTCCTCTGTCACTCTTTCCATTCCTCAACCTGAAAACATGCCATTATTAATTATTCTTATTTAATAATTTAAAACATTTTTGGTAGTCACCTTGTTCTGTATTTACTTAATCCTCGATAATAATGTCACTTAGTTTTGAGTTTAGTGAAATGGTATCATACATGTACATAGTTTGTGAGGAACCTTTAAACTCAATAATATTACTTTTTAAAATTAATTTACACATTGCAAAACTGGATACTATTATTAGTACTTTCTGATATTTTATTTTGTGGGTATATTCAATTCATTGCACTGCTTTTTCATTAATGGGTAGGATACAACAGTTACAAATCTTTCTTCTAATTTGTAATGAGTGCTCATTTCCCTTGTAGAATTATAGTGAAGGCCGTAGGAACCAGGATTTTCCCAGAAAATAAGTGGGGAGTGAAAAATGGTCCAACCCAAAAATCTTTGCCCCTGGTCCCTGAGAAAAGTCTAAGTGCCTGTAACTTGGTCCTTACCCAAGTACACATGTACATTTCCTCTCACTTGTTTTCTCTTTGCTATAAGTTACAGCACATCTATGACAAGGAAGACACAGAGTTTCTGTTCTTTCTTGTTTTTTTTTTTTTTTTTTTTTTTTTTTTTTTTTTTTTTTTTTTTTTTTAGGTAAAGCTATAACTAGCTCTAGGTAGTGAGTGGTATATGCCTGCAATCCCACCATTCAAGAGATAGAAACACAAAGGTTACTAATACAAGTTCAGCCTTGGGTAAATTAAAATCATAGTGGAAAAAAAAAGCCAAAACCCAATATTACACAGAGACAGAGAAAGAGACAGAGACAGAGACAGACAGAGAGGGAGGGAGAGAGAGAGAGAGGGAGAGAGAGAGAGAGAGAGAGAGAGAGAGAGAGAGAGAGAGAGAGAAAGAGAGAGAGAGAGGGAGAGAGAGAGAGACTATATGTTAACACAGATAGTGCTGGAAACTATACTGGAGTTTTGAACTCTAATAACATTATTTTGATATCCAGAAGTTCTTAATTTTAATTTAGTCAAATGTGTCTAATTCTTAACCTCATTGTAACTTACTTAAAAGTCTTCCTTTTCTAAAACTATAAATACACTATTTCAAATATTTAGTTTATCTTTTTACATTTTATTTTAAATCTACATTTACATAAATGTTATATTATTAGGTATGTACACAGTTATTTTTTCCTTTTAAAACATTATTATTATTATTATTATTATTATTATTATTATTATTATTATTATACTCTGTAACGACCCTGGACTCTTTTGGTGTGTGTTCTGGTTGTTTTGTTTTAGTTTATTTGTTTTGTTTTGTCTTGTGAACTTGACAGAACCTAGAATTATCTAAGGAGAGGACCTGAGCTGAGAAGATGCCTCCAAGCAGATTGCCTATACACAAGTCTGTGAAGAGGGTGAAGATGCTGGTAGGGGTGAGGTATTGGAGCCATTAATTCAATCAATTTACCACAGAGACCAATTTCCTTCCCTGGCTGAGAACTGCTGGAAATGAGTACAATAAGCCTGTTGGAGAGGCTGTCAGGGAACTATGGTCCCCAGGGAAAGGCTGGTTTCAGCTAAGACAGGGTCTCTCACCTTTTAGCAGGGGCCCTTCACCAGTCTGTTTTGGTTTTTTTTTTTTTTTTGAACTGAAGCTTCAAATTGCCTAGGATCGATTTTAACAAGGAGACTGAAGCAACCCAGAAGACTGGAGTCCTTTGTCTCAAGTTGCCCTTATAACAGGAAGTAATATGAGAGAGTGACATTACCCCCCTCCCCGCCCCCCAGAAGAATGGTATCTTTCTTCTGAGGGACAGAAACAATTTGAGAGCAAGACAGGTCCTGGTAACTGCTCTTGGGGAACTATTGTCAGAGTTTGTATAAGCCCTGGGTATCTCCATTGAATTATAAGATAACTTGTACAATCAGAAGTACCCAAAAGAGAGACTCAAGCAGCCATGTTTCTAAAGCACAGTAACAAATGCAAAAATGACATTTTGGGAATAAGGAAATGAATTCATGACTTCTATCATTTCCTTTTTTGTTTTCATGTGTGTGTTTGTGTGTGGTAACATCACAACCGTGATATAATTTCAGTTTGCTTAGGTTGTTTCCACAGCACACATTGATTAATGTTTTTACAGTCACTTTTGAGAAACAAGGTAATACATCTTAGAAGATTCAGAACATCTGTGTTGCCATGGCAGAACGAAGAGCTAGCTTGCTGTACATATTTTGAACGGCCTCCTTCCTTAATGCATTGTGTCATGTCCTTTGTGGATTTGCCCATGGAAGATGGGCTTTCAGTGTGCAATTCAGCTTGCAGGAAATCGTGTTCCCATGTATTAGCTGCTGACTCCTTTAATCCTGTTAGAATTTAATTTCCCTTGATTGAATACGGTGCTATCACCAGGTGCTGAGTGGTCCTTTCCCATCAGTACGTATAAATCCGGTTAATCTTCTCCAGTCTGCGGATGTTCCAAAATCTTCTGAGGTCACAGTACTCTGAAGAAGCCTGTGATGCCTGCATTATCTGAAAGAGGGACAGTGAGACTTTCACACACAGATGCCTTGTTTGTGTCTGTGTCTGGGACTTGGGCGTTACAGTGGAGATCTTAGCAAACATTACCATCTGCCAGTAGCTTGTACATTAGCTAACAAATACAAACACTTTTTTAAAAAAACAAAAACATGTGAAGTTTTTTTAATAATTGGTAAGGAGATACACCATACAAATCAGTATGGGGTATACTGTATATCAGTATATTCCATTATTCCAATTTTATGGCATAAACATGTCTTTTCAGTTATGTAACCTGCATTTTCATTCAAACTTGCCTCATAAAACTCCTTCTAGCAATTATCACAGGCCTAACAAATATCTGGACCCAGTGAGGTCTTCTGCACTCTGGGCTTCCTTTTTCTGTTCTTCCCCTATCGAGCAGTTTGTGCTAATTATTTTTCTATACCCAACAAAAGGAAGCCAGTTACTGGCACTGTCATTTTTAGTCCCTGTGAGCACCTCTAATTATTGTGTGTCTCGAAAGCTCAAGAAGAAACTATTGCAGGAATGGATATATTTGTGGTATCAGGTATTAATTATAACTAATATACTTTATTAGTAACAATAAAGAAGTATTTCTAAAAACTGACAGCTTTTTAAAGTATTCATTGAACTATTTCCCTGGCCTCAATTCGGTTGCTAAATGTGGTCCAGGCATTTTACAGCATGCTGCGATTTAAAGATAATTAAGACACTTTGCCACAAAAGCAATGGGAGTTTACTGTCAGGAGTTTTTCAAGGTTCTCAAATTTAGAAGCATGCAGGTCAGAAGTATATATAAAAATAAATGGGCCCAGTGGCACCTTGCAGTGCAGATCCCAGCCCCTATCTGGGAGGTGTATGTGTGGGGCAGGGAAGCTTCATTAAAATTCACCATTGTCTTAGCCATGTGGAGACGCTGGCATGATGCTCTGAGATTCCTGAAAGTTTAGGAAGTTATACCTGGGGATTTTTTTTTCACATTACTTGCAAGTATTGACACACATTTAAATTAAGACATTTTGGAGTCACTGGGTTTGACTCCTCATATGTTCCCTGTCAGCTAGCATGGCACTCACACTGCCAGCTGCAGCTCTGATTGCCAGGTCCTGGTTGGACTGTGTCCTATCTGCCAAAGGTGTCTGTTGTTTATTAGCCATGAATCCAGTATTGAACTCCTGGTTCAAATGAGGTAATACGGGTTCCAGAAAAGAGTTATAAGAAAGTATAAGAAACCCAGTGTCTGCTGATGGGACATGGTCATGGGAGACTAAGGGTGAAGGGATTCTGCTATCCCAAATCTATTTCTTTGTCATATTTAGAATTCAATATTCAGAGAGACTACAGATGCTTATAGATATAAGAATTGATTTGGGAAGTGCCCCCTTGGTAAAGGAATATAAAGTAAATCCACAGGGTAGAAGGAAAGGGTGAATGGATTTGGACACTTCCTCTGTCTCATACCCTTTACTGCTAGGAAAAGATCTTCTCACAGGCAGAAGTGATTGCGAGCCCACCATGTAACCCAGGCATAGTACTCTAAGGAGAAAGTCCCTGCTAGAGTCTACCTGTTATCCATACTACCCCAGCCTACCACACATCTTCCTGGCCCATCAAAGCCCAGACTCCATTGTGTTTGCTCAGCTCTCAGTAAGATTCAGCAACCTTGCCCATCATTTTAGAGTCCTAGACTGAATTCAGGTTTTGTGTTTCTAAAATTTAATGGGTTTCTTTGTTTACTTATCTGTCAGTTTGTTTCATAGACCAAAATGATTCAAGGAAGGAAAAGAATGTGCTTAAAGAATCACTGCAAAGCCATGCCAGGTACTTGTCTGGGGAGAAACAGAAATTTTCATCTGCCTTCTTAATCACTAGGGTGGTAGAGACTCTTTGTTGCAGAAAAAGTAACAAAGAAAAAAAAATCAAAAAGAAATTGACTGTATTTCACATGGCCATATCAGATAGAAGTATAGGGAATAGCCAGTTCTCAAAGATATACCTTAAAATTTCAGCTTCTATAATACCGTCAAGAAAGATAAGTAAATTACAGAGTGACCACAAGTTATGTTTGATAAGCACGGGAAAATAAAAAGGCAGAGTGAACAGTGAGTTAACAGCCATGCAACTCTAGCCCCCTTTGCCAACTGTGCAATCTGCTTTCCTTATTTTCCTGGGATTATCTAGGATACCTCGTGATTGCTTTAAAAATTCACAATAAACAAGAGTAGCTAAAGCCGGATTCCACTAATGTGTCCTTACAGCACAATGCTAAGTACCTTTGTTTCCTTTTAATGGCATCTTCCCTGTATGAGCCTTGCAGACCTGGCCACTATCACCATGCACCTGATGCTGGGACACATCTAAACACCCATACAAAGTACAGAATAATGAAATATGTATCCCTATCCTTTCCTGGAACTCTCTGTCTTTACCCCACCATAATTCAAGAATGATCTTCCCCTCTAAGTGTTCCCTCACAGTGAACTACCTACAACACTAGGCACTGCAATCCATTTGCAGAAGCTTTGTGTGCTCTGCAAGAGCCCCCAAAGTGTATTATGATTTTACTTTGAAATAAAGTCTCAGTTGTTCACTCTCAATTCGTCTCATCTTTGATTTTTTTTTTCTTTTCTGTGACAATGTTGTGAAACACTGTCCTCTGGATATAACATAGCCATTGTCATTTTAATCATAACTGCTACAATAACACCCACAGGAGACCCTCAGCAAGATCTACCTGCTGTCATTTCCTCACAGAAAGAGAAATAGGAAGGGCCATTATACCTTCACCTGAGAGCCCAGATACTCTGTCCTCCCATTCGAACCCTTCAATGGTATGTAATTCTGAACTACAAGCAAATGGGTCAGTGAATGCTGAACTATAGGAGATGGAAGTTTGATGGAGGAGAATTCCATTCATGTAGTTGCCAGCAGATCATCACCCATCCCCATGCCTTTGTTATATATCTCCCACATTCCTGTAAATAACCCCTTATCCATGATCTCACAAAGTAGACTTCACAAACTCCTTATCAATTACCTGGACTTAGATGGAATCATTATTTTGGTCTCTCTGTGCCTTGCCAGGGGAGAGTAAACAGACAATCCTATCTGCCCTGGAACCACTAATACAATAGGTAAGTTCTAGGGGACACTAGGTAGATGACTCTATTTCTCTATTCCTGGGATGCCTCCATCCCTTATTGATAGCAACCAGACAAGGGTAAAGGATAATAGAATCTCTAGATGGGACAGTTTGTAGAAAGAGTAATGTATGATATGTATAGACCACAGTCACAAAAATTGTGGTTTGATTATATTAATATATTTCATGCCATCTCAAGCCTTACAAGGAATTATGAAATACAGCCCTCTAGGTATGCCTTGGCAGTAATGGTGATTGGACCAATAAAAGATTGGACCTATTTACATTTGTCATTAAATGAGAAGAAAGACAGTTAGTATTCTAGAGGAAATATAAGAAATTAAGTGTTGCTATAGACTAGGTACTTGTCTTAAAGGTGCAACTGCAAATAAGGTGCTCATGATCCTGCTGGGAACCCTTAGCTGTGCTCCTATAAGTAGCTCAGTTAAATCAATTGACCAAGCACAGTACGTGGAATTTTTCCTTGATCTTCTCTTCTCTTCTCTTCTCTTCTCTTCTCTTCTCTTCTCTTCTCTTCTCTTCTCTTCTCTTCTCTTCTCTTCTCTTCTCTGGTGACTAGAAGTTTGTTTGTTCTTTTCCTAGAACTTTTCCTGAAACAAAGTTCAAAATTTGTTTTAAGGGGTCAATCTTTGCTATTCTAAAGGTTATGGATTCCTCTGGTCATTGGACCTAACTCTAGGTTCAAGTTCTTACCTATCTTGAGAGAAAATGATTATAGTTAGTAGACAGACAGACAGACAGAAGGTAGAACCATATATAGGAATATGAACTTACTATTAGTCTTATTAGCCAGAACTAGGTAATAAAAATTCTCCCTGGAAGACTGCCCTATTCATAACAGTGTAACAACTAATATAATGGATGAAACAAAAGGAAGCAAATATGCATGTGTAGATGTATCTGTGGGTCATTATTTGTACTGGGAAATAAGATCTCTTTTGTGCTACAGGCATCAGGCATTTGTACTAGTACTAGGAGCCTTTGCTCTTGGATTGGAGCATTTTTATTCTCAGCATGACATTTCCTATTGGGATTCTAAACTATAGAAAGCATATGAAAGGTACATAGAAACTGCTTTTGCTAAAAGGCTCCCCTCATCAGACTCACAAGGTAGCTACAAACAAGATAAAGATCTATCGCTTCTACTTTTATTTTTCACACTTCATTTTTTGGGGATTAGACTCCTGCTTAACTACGAGCATCAACATACTTGAAGTGGAAATTTTTGGCTTCTTTGAAGACTGTTGTGTCATGATTTTTTTTTTTCTGGAAACTGTCTAATCAGAGGATGTTTATGCTGAAGTAGACACATGGGAAGATATTTTTCTGAGAATAGACACGTAAATTTTTTTCTGGAAGTAGCCTGGAAAAAGAGCATGAGATGATTTGCTAGAGAGAACATGTGATGTTTGGAAAGGATATAAATATAACCCACTAAAGAGTGGGCAACATTGTGTTGTATTGGTTTGCCACTCTCTGCCATTCATTGTTGGTCATGACTTTATAGAGGGAAATACAGAAGAACTTCTGGTGGTGATATGGTGGCTTCTTGCCGATTGACTCAGGCCAATTGGCAGAGGCTCACAATTTTTTTGTGGACCTTCCATTTCTGATTCATGCTTGCTGTTTGCTAGTGGATTGAGCTACTTCTGCTGATTTGTGTGAACTAAAATGCTGATATCCTGACAACTCAGATTGGATTCACTCCAAAGAACTATTTCTACATCCTCCTTTGCCCTATTAACCTTTCCTTTCCACTACCTCTGATGGGAGGCAGGCTAGAAGGGAGGTTAAAGCATTTAATTACACTTATTTAAAAAGGTTTTGAAAAATATAAACCTACACATACTAACATCTTGAAAAATTATTTTTACATATTTTACATATTTTTATTTTATGTGTATGAGTGTCTGGCTTGCATGTATGTCTATGCATCATATGCATGCATTGCCCAAGGAGACCAAAAGAAGATATGGATATACCTGGAACTGGAGTTACAGACAGTTGTTAGCTGCCATGTGGGTGCTTAGAATCTTCTGTAAGAGAAAGTGGTGCTCTTAACCACTGAGCCATTTCTCCAGGCCCATAGAAGCATATCGGTTTTTTAAGGGGTGTCAAACCCATGCTTCCTATGTTCAATGCTGAAGAAACAAAGATAAGAATAACTGAAACATTTTGCTGTCAACACTTAGTTTTATATTGCAAAGCCCTGAGAAGTCATCAGAAACTCTCTAATCATTGTTCCCAATCTATAGTCACCTCACATTTGTGAAAGTGAATAGCACATAGACAAATCAGCCCAAACTAAGACCACCAGGAAGCAGGAAGGATTGTCTCAAGAGAATCAGGTTGTCACATCCAGCGATGGGCACTCCTCAGGGGACTCACCTTTCAGACTAAACCTGAGTAATGATCAACCAAACTCAAGGTCACAGACTGCTTAACTGTACATTCCTGTCACCCATCATTTCACTCACACTTTGGTTCTCTCACTCTCTGCTCAGTTCTTCCTGTTTTAGCCTAAGGCACATGACCATGCTCACAGCGAAATGATATTCCTCATCACCATCTTCCCTAAATGCCCATTCGGAACAGATTGTAGATTGTTTTCTTTGGCACAATTGCCTGGCTTGACATCTTGGAATTCCAGAATGAGATTGCTGATCTAACTAGGACTCAGTTTATAGAGGAAAATCACACATCTTTTAACTTCAGAAAATTGTATCCTACCCTTGGAGGTTCCCACAGACAGAACCAACCAAAGAGCATATATATAAACATGTACATATGTACATATATACCTTGGTCTTCATGCTGGTTCCCCAACAACTGATGCTGTTGTCTACTTGAAAATCCTGTTCCTCTAACTGGACTGATTTGTCTGGCTTCAGTGGGAAAAAATGTGCCAAATTCTGCAGTGACTTGGGTTGCCAGAGTCAGGTAATACCAAGGTGGAACCTCCCTCTTCTCAGAGGAGAAGGGAAGGTGGAAGGGATTGTATAAATAATAGACTGGGAGAAGGGTGGAGGCTGTAATAGGGATGCAAAGTAGATAGATAGATAGATAGATAGATAGATAGATAGATAGATAGATAGATAGATAGATAGATAGATAGTAGATAGAAAGACATAGATAAATAAAAAAATGAATAAACAAACAAACAAACAAACAAACTCATGTTTGCCATCTGTACCCATGAATGAGCTGAGGCTGTTCCACAGCCTGCTGTGCACAGGTTGCTCTAGGAGAGACCTGTTCTCCCAGGAGTGTTTTTACTCCTGGGCTCAGAGGTAAGATAGCCACTTTCTCTCCAGTAACTGTATGGAGTGAGGCTGGACAAGAGCACATGAGGCACAATATCAGTGGAGCAGCTGGGATAGGATACTTCTGATCTGCCATCTGCACCCAGAGTGTGGGCTGTTTCAGAGCCCTCTGAACACAAGTTCTGCTGGGAGAACAAGCTGGTCTCCCAGAAGTACTGAAACAGGCTTACAGAGTCACAGGAGTAACAAGCTCCAGCCAGAGACAGCAAGAACATCTAACATCAGAGATAACCAGATGGTGAACGGCAAATACAAAACTCTTACCAAGAGAAACCAAGATTAGATGGCACCATCATAACCTAGTTCTCCCACGACAGCAAGTCCTGGATTCCTCAACAAACTGGAAAAGCAAGATGTGGAGGTAAAAATCATATCTCATGATACTAATAGAGGATTTTAAGAAGGACATACATAACTCCCTTAAGGAAATACAGAAGAACACAGGTATATAGGTAGAAGCCCTTAAAGAGGAAACAAAAAACTCCCTTAAAGAATTACAGGAGAACACAAGTAAACAGGTAGAATCCTTTAAAGAGGAAACACAAGAATCCCTTAATGAATTACAGGAAAAAACATCCAAACCAATGAAGGAATTGAAAAAAACAATCCAGGATCTAAAAATAAAAGTAGAAACAATCAAGAAAACACAAAGAGAGATAACTCTGGAGGTAGAAAACCTAGGAAAGAGATCAGGGGCCATAGATGCAAGCATTACCAACAGAGTACAAGAAATGGAAGAGAGAATCTCAGGCACAGAAGATACTATAGAAAACATGGACATAACAATCAAAGAAAATGTGAAATGCAAAAAGATCCTACCTCAAAACATCCAGGAAATCCAGAACACAATGAGAAGACCTAAAGATAATAGGTATAGAAGAGACTGAAGATTCCCAAGTTAAAAGGTCAGTAAATATCATCAAAAAAATTATAGAAGAAAACTTCCCTAACCTAAAGAAAGGGATACCCATGAACATACAAGAAGCCTAGAGAACACCAAATAGATTGGATCAGAAAAGAAATTCTTCCTGTCACATAATAATCAAAACACCAAATGCACAAAACAAAAAAGAATATTAAAAATAGTAAGGGAAAATGGTCAAGTAACATATAAAGGCAGACCTATTAGAATTACAACAGATTTCTCACAAAAACTATGAACACCAGAAGATCCTGGGCAGACTTCATACAGACCCCAAGAGAACACAAATGCCATCCCAGGCTACTATACCCAGCAAAACTCTCAATAACCATAGATGGAGAAACCAAGATATTCCATGACAAAAACAAATTTATACAATTTCTCTCCACAAATCCAGCACTTCAAAGGATAATAAATGGAAAACTCAACACAAGGAGAGAAACTACACCCAGGAAAAAGCAAAAAAATAATCTTCTTTTAACAAAACAAAAAGACAATAAACACACACACACACACACACACACACACACACACACACAAACATAATCCCACCTCTAACAACAAAAATAACAAGAAGCAACAATCTTTTTTCCTTAATAGCTCTTAATATCAATGGACTCCGTTCCCCAATAAAAAGACATGGACAAACAGACTGGATACATAAACAGCTTCCTACATTTTGCTGCATACAGGAAATCCACCTCAGTGGCAGACACAGACACTACCTCAGAGTAAAAGCCTGGAAAACAATTCTCCAAGCAAATTGTCCCAAGACACAAGTTGGAGTAGCCATTCTAATATCAAATAAAATTAACTTCCAACCTAAAGCTTTCAAAAAAGATAAGGAAGGACACTTCATACTCATCAAAGGAAAAAAAATCTACCATGAAGAACTCTCTATTCTGAATATCTATGCTCCTAAATCAAGGGTACCCCCATTCATAAAAAAAACTTTACTAAAGCTCAAAGAACACATTATACCACATACAATAATAGTGGGAAACTTCAACACTCCACTCTCAGCAATGGACAGAACATGGAAACAGAAACTAAACAAAGACACTGTGAAACAAACAGAAGTTTTCAAATAAATGGATTCAACAGATATTTATAGAACATTTTATCCTAAAACAAAATAATATAACTTCTTCTCAGCACCTCATGGTAACTTCTCCAAAACTGACTATATAATTGGCCAAAATTCAGGTCTCAACAGATACAAGAAGATAGAAATAATCCCATACACCCTATCAAATCACCATGGTCTAAGGCTGATCTTCAATAAAAACATAAACAATAGAAAGTCCACATACAAGTGAAAGCTGAACAGCACTCTACTCAGTGATAATTTGATCAAGGAAGAAATAAAGAAAGAAATTAAAGACTTTTTAGAGTTTAATGAAAATGAAGTCAGAGCATATCCAAACTTATGGGACACAATGAAAGCATTCATAAGAGGAAAACTAATAACTCTAAAAGTTTCCAAAAAGAAAATGTAGAGAGCATACACTAGCAGCTTGACAGAACATCTAAAAGTTCTAGAACAAAAGGAAACAAATTCACCCAAGAAGCATAGATGTCAGGAAATAATCAAACTCAGGGCTGAAATCAACCAAGTGGAAGCAAAGTGAAGTATACAAAGAATCAACCAAACCAAGAGATGGTTCTTTGAGAAAAATCAAAAAATAGATAAACCCTTAGCCACACTAAGCCCTTAGACTAATGAGAGCCACAGAGACAGTATCTTAATTAACAAAATCAGAAATTAAAATGGAGACAGAACAACAGAAACTGAGGAAATCAAAAAAATCATCAGAACCTACTACAAAAGCCTATACTCAAAAAAATTAGAAAATCTGGATGAAATGGACAATTTTCTAGACAAATACCAGGTACCAAAGTTAAATCAGGTTCAGATTAGTGATCTAAACAGTCCCATATCTCCTAAAATAATGCAAATAGTCATTAATAGTCTCTCAACCAAAAAAAGCCCAGGACTAAATAGGTTTAGTGCAGAGTTCTATCAGACCTTCAAAGAAGACATAATTCCAATACTCCTCAAATTATTCCACAAAATAGAAACAGAAGGTACTCTTACAATTTCATTCTATGAAGCTGCAATTACTCTGATACCTAAACCACACAAAGACCCAACAAAGAACTTCAGACCAATTTTCCTTATGAATATCGATGCAAAAATACTCAGTAAAATTCTTGAAAACTGAATCCAAGAACACATCAAAATGATCATCCATCATGATCAAGTAGGCTTCATCCCAGGGATTCAGGGATGGTTCTATATAAGAAAATCCATCAATATAATCCACTATATAAACAAACTCAGAAAAAAAACCCCATATGATCATCTCATTAGATGCTGAGAAACATTTGAAAATCCAACACCCCTTCATGATAAAAGACTTAGAAAGATCAGGAATTCAAGGTCTATACCAAAACATAGTAAAAGAAATATACAGCAAACTAATAGCAACATCAAAGTAAATGGAGAGAAACTTGAAGCAATCCCACTTAAATCACAGACTAGACAAGGCTGGCCACTTTCTCCCTATCTATTCAATATAGTACTTGAAGCCAGAGAAATTAGACAATAAAAGGAGATCAAAGGGATACAAATTGCAAGGGAGGAAGTCAAAATATCACTATTTGAAGATGATATGATAGTATACTTAAGTGACCCCAAAAATTCCACCAGAGAACTTCTAAACCTGATAAACAACTTCAGTAGAGTAGCTGGATATAAAGTTAACTCAAACAAATCAGTGGCCTTCCTCTACAAAAAGGATAAACAGGCTGAGAAATAAATTGGGGAAACAACACCGTTCAAAATGGCCACAAATTATATCAAATGCCCTTGGTGTGACTCTAAGCAAGTGGAAGATCTGTATGATAAGAACTACAAGTCTCTGAAGAAAGAAATTAAAGATCTCAGATGATAAAAGATCTCCCATTCTAATGAATAGGCAGGATTAATATTAATTAATATAGTAAAAATGGCCATCTTGACAAAAGCAATCTACAGATTCAATACAATCCCCATCAAAATTCCAACTCAATTTTTCAAAGAGTTAGAAAGAGCAATTTGCAAATTCATCTGGAATAACAAAAAACCTAGGATGGTGAAAACTAGTCTCAACAATAAAAGAACTTCTGGTGGAATAACCATGCCTGACTTCAAACTGTACTACAGAGCAATTGTGATAAAAACTGCACAGTTATTGGTACAATGACAGGCAGGTAGATCAATGGAATGGAATTGAAGATCAATGAACCCACACACCTATGGTCGCTTGATATTTGACAAAGGAGACAAAACCATCCAGTGGGGGGAAAAAAGACAACATTTTCAACCAATGGCGCTGGCTCAACTGTCAGTTAGCATGTAGAAGAATGCAAATTGATCCATTCTCATCTCCTTGCACAAAGCTCAAGTCCAAGTGGATCAAGGACCTCCACATAAAACTAGATACAATGAAAATTATAGAGGAGAAAGTGTGGAAGAGTCTTGAACATATGGGCACAGGGGAAACATTCCTGAACAGAACACTAATGGCTCATGCTGTAAGACCAAGTATTGACAAATGGGACCTCATAAAATTGCAAAGCTTCTGTAAGGCAAAGGACACTGTCACTAAGACAAAAAGGCAACCAACAGATTGGGAAAAGATCTTTAGCAATCCTAAACCCGATAGAGGGCTAATATTCAATATACACAAAGAATTCAAGAAGTTAGACTCCAAAGAACCAAATAACCCTATTAAAACTGGGGTACAGAGCTAAACAAAGAATTCTCACCTGAGGAATACCGAATGACTGAGAAGTACCTAAAGAAATGTTTAACATCCTTAGTTGTGAGGGAATATCAAATCAAAATAACCCTGAGATTCCACCTCACACCAGTCAGAATGGCTAAGATCAAAAACTCAGATGACAGAAGATACTGGCAAGGATGTGGAGAAAGAGGAACACTCCTTCATTGCTGGTGGAATTGCAAGCTGGTACAGTCATTCTGGAAATCAGTTTGGCAGTTCCTCAGAGAATTGGACATAATATTTCCTGAGAACCCATTAATACCACTCCTGGGCATATACCCAGAAGATGCTCCAACATGTAATAAGGACACATCCTCCATTATGTTTATAGCAGCCTTATTTATTTATAATAGCCAGGAGCTGGAAAGAACACATATGTCCCTCAACAGAGGAATGTATACAGAAAATGTGGTGCATTTACACAATGAAATACTACTCAGCTATTAAAAACAATGAATTGGTAAAATTTTTAGGCAAATGGTTGGAACTAGAAAATATCATCCTGAGTGAGGTAACCCAATCATAAAAGAACACACATGCTATGTACTCACTGATAATTGGATACTAGCCCAGAAGCTCGGAAAACCCAAGATACAATTCACAAACCACATGAAACTCAAGATGAAGGAAGACCAAAGTGTGGATACTTCGATCCTTCTTAGAAGGGGCAACAAAATACCCATGGAAGGAATTACAGAGACAAAATGTGGAGCAGAGACTCAAGGACTGACCATACAGGGACTAACCCACCAGGGGATCCATCCCATACACAATCACCAAACCTAAACACTTTTGTGAACCCCAGCAAGTGCTTACTGACAGAAGACTGTTATAGCTGTCTCTGGAGTGGCTCCACCAGTGCCTGACAAATACAGAGGTAGATGCTCAAAGCCTACTATTGGTCTGAGCACAGGGTCCCCAATGAAGGATCTAGAGAAAGGACCCAAGGAGCTGAAGAGGTTAACAGCCCCATAGGAGGAACAACAATATGAACTAACCAGTAACCCCTAGAGTTCCCAGGGACTAAATCACCAACTAAAGAGAACACATGGTGGGACTCATGGCTCCAGCTGCATATGTAGCAGAGGATGGCCTAGTTAGTAATCAATGGGAGGAGAGGCCCTTAGTCCTGTAAAAGCTCTATGCCCCAGTATAGGGTAATGCCAGGGCCAGGAATGAGGTGTAGGTGGGCTGGTGAGCAGGGGGAAGGGGGGTGGGATAGGGGATTTTTGGATGGGAAACCAGGAAAGCAGACACTATTTGAAATGTAAATAAAGTAAATATTTCATAAAATAAATAAATAAGTAAATTTGTATCTTGGTTTATTTTAGGCAATAGTGAAGTTAATATCTTCCTAAATCTGCTCTCATTTGCCTTTAGCTCAACAACTTCCAGGGCTATAAAGCAGAGATGAGCAAATAAGAGGGATGGAGGAGAGGCAGACCCCACAGCTTCCTCAGAGAAAGGCTTTAAGGGATTCCTTCCTGCTTGTGGAACTAATTCCCACTAAATTTGATGGATATGCTTTATTTGTTCTATTCAGGTTTTATTCTCTTCCCATATATTTAACATCATTTAATTGTATTTCCAAGAATTATGTCCCTAAAACACCCGATGAAAAATATGAGAAAATATGGGAGAATATGATGCAAACCTTAACCCAAAGGTACACGGTGTTATAAAGAATTTAAAAAGACTTTAAAACAAAAATTAAGCACAGAATTAGAGTATATAATGATTTATACAAGTTCACAAGGTAAAATATATACGATTGTGCATGTTAAATCCTGAGCTAAAATACTGATTAAAGCTAGTAGCCATTGGGAGATAGCCATGGATCACAAGTTAACTTAGATTGGGAGGGGGGCATGGGAAGCTGGGGTTCAGACAGGATGTCTTGGTTTCTCCAGTCAGCTTGAAAATACGATTAGAAAGTACAATAGTATAGTTTTGCCTATTTCTGGTTTTATTGGTTTATGGATTATATCCTTTAGAAATCTCATAAGTTTATAATACTCACACAACTTTGTAACAAGTAGAGTATAAGGTGCTACGTTGCAATGTAGCTTCATGATGTGAGAGGCACAGTTTAGAAGAACTATAATGGGAACAGACCAATTCCACTCATGGAAGGGGTTTCATTGCTGGTTGTCAGCACAGCAATATAGCAAATGCGAATTATGAGTTACACTTGAGGCCTAGTGTGGCTGCAGTTAAAACCCATTAATCATTATTTCCAAATATACAAAATATGGTGGTCAAAAATGAATTATCAGAGCTCTCACAGGGTTAAAATCATGGTATATAGCTAGTATCTTATAAATAATATTAAAAATAAACAATAGCTAAAAGGAATCTCTTATATTGTAAAAATTAAAGCATATACCTACATTTACTCATGAGTAAATAAAAAACAGGCAGAAGTTTGAAGTTAAAATTTATAACTATGTTCAATCTCCCAGCAATGCAGTTCAGTCTTTGATAAATGGAAGTTTATAAGTAGGAGGAGATAAACATGAAACCAACTCCCTCAGCATCTGTCTGAAACAGTAAGGGGAGAGGAACAAATTAAACCTAATAAAGTACAAGGAAGCACGTAGCAAATGTTGGGGAGAAATTAATTGATTCAGAATAAATGTAAAATACTTGGGATCAATAAAGCTGCTGGGGGGTTTTTTGTTATTGCTTGTGTGTTTTGTATATAGAGTTATAAAATTAATTAACCCTTGACTTGACAAACTAAGCAGCAAAGGAAGAGCCACAAAGAACCAGGATACAAACTGAACACTGGAGCAGTATTATAAATGAAAGTTCGTTGGAGAATATTATGAAAACCTGTCTTTCAAACAGAAAACACATCCAGTGTATAGACTACAAAAACCTTACCAAATATGACAAAAAGTAAAAAGCACAACAATTCTGAGAGGTATAAGAGGTTTAATACAGAAGAGTTTTCAATATTGAAAGTCCCAAACCCCCAGGTTGCTTCATCTGTAATGCCTATCAAAAGTCTGGGAGAGAAATATGAATCTAACTTACAGTATTGCAGATAATTGACAGAGTGAAAGTTTACTTGCTCTCTCTTTATTTTTTCTTCAGAATATCCCTGGAATTAAAACCTACTGAGGACAATAAAGAAAGAAGAATTATAGATCAATTTCTGTCATGAATATTGATGCAAATATAAACTAATGTTAATTAAAACCTAGTCATGTACAAAGTAAATAATGGTACATTGTGATAAAGTGGGGGATAGCCCAAGAATCCACAGGAAGTGCACATTAAAAGCTGAAGCAATTCTTTCTCCCAAAGAGAAAGAATAAAGGACAAAGAGTTTCAAAAGATGCAGAGAGCATTTGGCAAAACTAAATATTCAGATTAAACCCATAGATGGCCAGGAAAGAAGGGACCATTTTAATCTAATGATGCCTGGGCAATCTTCTCCTGTGATACTGGGAAGGACAGCTGCTTTCATAACTTCTAATCATCATTGCACTGAAAATCTGAAAACTGGAGAAGCAAAAACAGGGTTTTGGTTTTTTGTTTTTTGATTTTTTTATTTGTAAGGGAAAGTAATTAGAAAGAAAAACTATCATTATTGCAGATATTGTTTATTTAGAAAATACACAAATATTTATAAACTGTGTTAGTTAGTGGATATAATAAACCTATTTAACTGCTTTAGAAGTTGATTTTTCATTGAAATCTCTTATTTAAATATTGACAATCCTAAATAATTATTTAAAAGTATACACATATATATAATATTATGTGCATAATTATTTCTAAATAATTTTATCCTAGATAAACATAAATATTTAAAAATAATTTCTAAATAATATTTATCACATAACACAGAACATACATATATATTTCTTTTCAGAAAAGGACAAGCCTTCCGTGGATATCAATCAGTCATGTTATATCAAATTGCGATAAGACTAGGTACCACTTCTCTATTAAGGCTAGACAAAGCAACCCAGCAGAATGAATGGGTTCCGAAGGCAGGCAAGAGAGTCAGAGACAGCTTCTGTTCCCACTTTTCAGAGTACCACACGAAGAACAAGATACACAACTGTACCATATGTACGGAGGGCTTGGGTCAGCCCCATTCAGGCTCCCTGGTTCTTGGTTCATTTTCTGTGAGCCCCTCTGAGGCCAGGCTAGTTGATGCTATGGGTTTTCTTGTGGTGTCCTTGACCCTCTGCCTCCTACTATCCTTCCTTTCCCTCTTTCATGGGATTCTCCAACCTCTGCCTAATATTTGGCTGTGGGTCTCTGAATCTGCTTCCCTAAATTGCTGGGTGAAGCATCTCTGATGATAATTGGACTAGGCATAAATTTATGAGTATAGTAGAATGTGATTACAAATCATTTTCTATACTTAGTCTCTGGAATATCCAGCCCCTGTGCTGTCAAGGGTGGGCTCATTCTCAGGGTATGGGTCTCAAGCTGGACCAGTCCTTGGTTTGCAACTCTGACAAATACTGTGCCACTTCTACCCTACTTAGCACATCTTACAGGCAAAGACAAATAACAGAGCAAAAGTGTTGTGGCTGAGTTGGTGTCCCAGTCACCTCTCCGGAAGTCTTGTTTGGTTGCAGGAAATGGTTGGTTCCAGCTCTATATCTCCCATTGCTGGGAGTCTTAGCTACAATTATCCTCATTGCTTTCTATTTCACTAGGTTTCTAGCTTGTCCTAGAGATGTTCCCTGGTTCCGTTTGTCATTCTCAGTATTCTCTTAGCTCAGTCTTTCCCCAATGGATGGATAAGAGGAGGGGTATAGAGGTGTGGGGATGAGAACAGGAGGGATTCAGTGAGGGGATCCTAAATAATTTTCAGCACATAATTTCTTCTCATAGTGGATACGTTAATTGAAGTTTTCTGAAGGTTATTTATGTACCCTGTAAGTGTAAGATTTGTTTAACACACACACATTTTAGTTTTGTTTTTCAAATGCATATATAAAATTTTGTTATTCAAAAGTGTGGGTTTTTATTTTTTAACAAATTCATCATAATCACTGATATTTGAGTACCTTTAAAGGGTGCTATTTATAATAGCTAGGTTAGCTTGGCACATGGGGCTCAGAATGTCCAGACATGAGAGTCTTCTCTGCCCAGGAGTTTGCCACCACCTGGTCAATGCAATGAGACTGTCACAAAAAGAAAGACCCAGATAAATAAGCAGATAGTGACTATAATAGCATGAAAAGAAAGCCCCTATTAAAATCTAGTAAAAGATTTTCAAAACATCTGTATTGTCTGAATAGGACTCCAATAGCTCATGAAATAATAACAACAATTGTCTGCTGGAATTGCATGATTAATAAGCTTCTGTACAATGAGAAAACTAATCAGCAACCGCCTACAGAATGGGAGAAAATCTTCATCAGCTACATATCTGACTGTAGATTCATAACTAGAATATATTTTTAAAAACTTCAAAATACCCCACAAAAAACCCAAATCATCTAGTCAATAAACGAGAAAACAAATTAGACAAACGCACCCCATCTATGATCATATAAGCAGTTCTAATTATTAACTCAGTGAATCACACCTAAACAAGTAAAGGAGAGGGCTAGTTGGAAAAGTTTCTATGGAAAGAGAGGGGGACAGGAGAAAGTAATGGAGGCTGCATTATATAAAAATGCATTGTATATGTTTATGGAATTGCCATAAGCTTAAACTTAAGTGATATAAAGGAACGAATGACAGAAAAGTAGAAACATAAGTGATTAGTAAACACTTAAAGGACATTTGCAATATCTTTAACCATCAGATTATGTAAGTTAATATCACCCTGAAATTTCATTTTACCCCAGTCTGAATGGGTATCAAGAAGAAAACAAGCCACCATACATACTAAAGATGGTGTGAAGAGAAGACTGGTTATAGGTTGGTCAAGGGAATTAAAACTAGTGCAGCTGTTATGAAAGCAATCAGCACTGAAGTTCCTAAAATATTAAACATAGAGCTGCCATAGGGCCTATCTATCACTCTGTCATATAAAGGACTTTAGGTAAGCACATCCATGTGTCTTGAGTCTTATTCATGCTAGCCAAAAAAAAAAAAAAAGCCTAGATATCCACTAACAGATGAGTGGATAAAGGAAATGTGGTATATATTGAAAATGGAGCCATAAAAGGGAGAAATAGTACAATGATTTCAGGAAAATGGGTAGAGCTGGAGATTATTATATGAAACAAAATCAGGCATTCAGAGAAATATACAAGATTTTAATGTTTTCTCTCTTATGAGTAATCTAGATTTGAATATATCTATGAACTACACACACACAAACATGTGAAAATAGAAAGAGAAAAAAGTACATGTGAGGAGGAGGGCCTCGAGGGAGGTAGGAGTGAGGAACAAGTTTATATGATATGAAAACAGAATGTGAACTATTTAGAGTGTGTTGTGGATGGGCCTGGTCCTATTTATATTTTGATGCAAATTCCCCTCTTCTGGGAGGGGAAGGACAAAGAGTGAGTCACATACTCAGGTGACTTCTTGTGGACCAATCTCCTAATAATAAAGGAACCAGTCACTAGGCGAGTAGGAACAACTTCAGAGTTGGATAGGGAAAGAGACGCGGAGGTGAGAGAGAGGGTCCTTTGGGACAGAGATAATATGAAAACAAGTTGTAGTAGCTACTAGTGTCTCGCGGCTTATGGCGAATCCACCAGAGTTCACCACCAGAGATAGTAGATTTAATATGGCTTTCAAGATTAGGATCCTAGTTGTTGCGCCCAGAGATTGAATTACCATTGTTTCTGAACTAAGATTACGTGGTGTTTTTCTTCTTGCAGCAAGTTGACTGAGTTCCAGAAGAGAGGGTTTGCCTGATGCCCCAAAGGCCGTGGGGGTATTGAAGCACTGGTGTCATAGCAACTCACCAATGGGAACCTAGCAAACTGTTTGGAGAGATTTTGGAGTTCTGATTCAGAGTCTCCAAGAGGAAAGGGACCCACGGAAGTGAGGAGAGACAAAGGAGCAGGGTGGAAGAGTCAAAAGTGCAGAAATCCTCATGATCTATGTGCATGAAATTTGCATAATAGAATATAAATCCTCTAAGCTTAAATTATTTTTTAAACTAAATAATTTCCAAGTGATAGGATACAATTTTATTATATTGGAAGATTCAAGATATATCAGAAGATAATTATCCTGACATTAACCTGTACATCCTACACAATCCACTTAAATGTGCAAGGGTTTTCTTTTGTGGAATTTATCAAGATGATAATATAATTATATAAGAATAGTAAAATGTTTAGAAGGCACAGCAGCTCAGTCAGACTCCACCTGGATATGCAGCATTACACTTCTTGTTATCTAGAGAAATTGCCAGGAAGTCCGAGTAGCATAGCCTGAAGTACAGATAAACAGTACACCAGACATTAGAATTCAGAGACAATTCTCAGTTGACTAATGACTAAGGTGACATTATAGACTAGTTGGTAAAGCTTGTTTAGTT
The DNA here is from genome assembly GCF_000001635.26 of Mus musculus. Classification (NCBI taxonomy): domain Eukaryota; kingdom Metazoa; phylum Chordata; class Mammalia; order Rodentia; family Muridae; genus Mus; species Mus musculus. The sequence continues at coordinate 138,747,648 of NC_000068.7, read as the reverse complement.
CGTATTGAGTTGATAAAAATACTGGTGAAAAATGTGTGCTCAGCTATTGAGTCACTTAGATTTACAAACAGAAAAATTACCAATTTTCCTTTCTATCATATACAAACAGTCACCTGCAAGCTGATCATAGAAATAGAAGAACACATAAAGAGTAGACCAATAAAGGTTCTAGGAAATCATGTAAGAGGCTATGTTCATGTGACTGGGTAGAAAATAAACTTAAACAAGATGCACTAACCAACAAGAAAATGTTCCTGAGGCAGAACTGTGAGAGGACTTATTTCCTACCAGCAAATAATACATACATACATACATACATACATACATACACACATGTATGCATGTATTTATTAAAATTAGAAGTGTCATAATTAGAATCCACACAAGGGTGTGAAAATATAAGTCATACCAGGTTGAAGTACAGCTCAAAGGTAGGACTTTTAGAGTCGTTGCCTTGCATGCACAGGCCCTTGGTCTAGTGAATTTATAAGTTAGCTTAACATTATGTCCATTTAACAGAATAAGAGCAGTAGGTTTTCCCCTAGTGTCCATGACCTACCAAGTCACAGATTCTTATCAAGATGCTAGGTATAGATTCTATCCAATGAAAAATGGTGTTGGGTTACTATGAAAAATATTTATTTTTATTTTATGTGTATGGATATTTTACGTACATACATGTTAAAGATTAGTACATCTATCAACTCTCATCAGAGAAGCTTTCATGTACATAGATGCTGATTAGCACAGACCCACAAATGGTCAAGTTACTGAGAAAAAGCTGCAGAGAGCTCAGCCCTAAATAGGATATTTAGCTCACACTTCTGACTACTGGTCCCAGGGCTCAGGATCCCTGTGGAAGAAGGGGATGGAAGACTGTAAGAGTCTGAGGGGTGGATGATTACCAGGAACCTGTATTTTATAGACATGGAAGGGCAGTTACACATATAAGCTCACAGTGGTTTTGACAGCTGCACATGGTCTACACACAGTCTCTTGTCATTCCCATCCCAGCATAGAAAGGACAAGAAGGCATAAAGTCCCACTTCTAGCTAAGAATTCATTAGCAACTGATAACTGCTGAAAGATGGAGAAGAGTCCTTTTTAAAGGTATTTTGTCTAGTAGACCCACCACTCTCCAGAGGTTGGCCTCATACCTGAGAATATTTAGGCAAAACAAATTGAACTCTCAATGGTGTAAAGAGTTAAACAGAATTGTCAATAGAGGAATCTTAGATGACCGAGAGACACTTGAAATGTTCAAAGTAATTAGTCATCAGGGAAATGAAAATCAAATCAACTCTGAGATTTCATTTTACACTGGTCAGAAATGCTAAAATCAAGAAATCAGGTGATAACACATGCTGGCAATGACTTAGAATAAGAGGAACACTCCTCCACTGCTGGTGGGAGTGAAGACTTGTGTAACCACTTTGGAAATCAATTTGACAGTTTCTCAGAAAACTAGGAATAGTTCTACCTCAAGACTCAGCTTTACCACTCCTGGACAAATACTTAAAAGATATCCCACTATACCACAAGGACACTTGCTCAACTATTTCTCTAGTGGCTTTATTTGTAGTAGTCAGAAACTGGAGTCAACCTAGATGTCCTTCAAGTGAAGAATAGATAAAGAGACCATGGTACATCTACACAATGGAAAACTATTTAGCTATTAAAAACAAAGGCATCATGAATGTTTCAGGCAAATAGATGGGGCTTGTGAATATCCTGAGTGAGGTAACCCAGACTCAAAAGAACATGCATGGTATGTGTGCCCTGGACCTCCCTGGAATCAATAGCACAGACTCCAGAGGCAGGTGAGAAATGAAATAGTAAGCTCATCTGAAAGCTGTTGTAAACTTCTTTAATACCCTCCATTGGTCCTGTGAAAGTATCTCTTCTAAACAGTAGTTCCAGATTGGCTGGCATTGTCTGTATCAGAAATCTTTGGTCTCTCAGGCAATTCTCAATTAGGTCCTCCTGAAGGAGATGCCTTTGTGGCTGCATGGCCCCAGTGTTTAAGCAGAGACAGCTGCACTGTTCCTCCTACAATAAGCGCTCACTGAGAAGTGGATACTATCCATAAAATATCCATAGATATTATGCTTGTTAGCATTCCCTCTATGCTCTGACCAACCGTTATCTAGCAATAGCCAGGTAGGCCTGGCTTAGTATAAAGAAGGATGTTTGGCCTGCCTCTCTCTCTCTCTCTCTCTCTCTCTCTCTCTCTCTCTCTCTCTCTCTCTCTCTCTCTCTCTCTCTGTGCCACTTCTTTCTTTGACCCCTTTCTCACTCTCTCACCTGGAAATAACCTAGATGCCCCTTAAAGAAAGAAAGAAAATGTGGTATATCTACACAATGAAATACAATGGAATACATACACATACATACATACATACATTCATCCCCTCTATGTATTCCTGGCTGGCCTCTTCTCCTCTTCCTCTTCCTCCTCTTCCTCCTTCTTCTCCCCCCCCCCCCTCTCTCTCGTTTTCCCCTGCATTCTTAACTCCTCTTCCCATGTCCTAAATAATCTATTATATACTATACATGCCATATGGCTGGTAGCTCAGGGATAAGGGATGTCTCAGCGTGGGCCTGCCAAGACATCCCCTCTCGCCTCACCATACTTGCCTCTCCAAAAATATCCTGGCACACACAGTCTACCTTTTTTATAAAACACAACACTGCTGCTATATTCCACATACGCAAAACAGCTAAAAAAGAAGGAAGGCCCATGGAAGGTTCTAAGAATCTCATTTAGAAGGGGCAATAAAATAGTCACAGGAGGCAGATGGAGGGAGGGAACTGGGTGCTACAGGTGATGGGAAAGGGAGCTGAGCGAGGTCAGAATCAGGTGTGGGGAAAGACAGGGCAGATAGCCAGATGAACATGTGAATGAATGGGGAGATCTTGAGGATATACCAGAGACCTGGAATAGAGGAAGCTCCCAAGAATCAGTGGGGGTGACCTTAGCTGAGACTCACAACAGTGGGCATATTAAACCTGAAGAGGCCACTTCTTGTATTCAGGCTGGAACCACAGTGGATCAATAGGGACATCAACCCACCCACAAAACTTTCCAAAATTTATCCTACAAGATATGCAGCAATGAAGAGTTCAGCAGAGACTGAGTGAATTGCCAAGCAATAACCAGCCCAACTAGAGATGCATTCCATGGGCAAACACCAATCTCTGACACTACTAGCGATACTCTGTTATGATTGCAGACAGGAGCCTAGCATGAGTGTCTTCTGAGAGGCTCTACCCAGCAGCTGAGTTAAACAGATGAAGACACCCACAGCCAAACATTGAATGGAGCTTTGGAACTCCTATGGAAGAGCTAGGTAAAAGAGTGGGGACCCAAAAGGGGATGGAAACGCCACAGGAATACAGAGTCAACTAACCTGGACCCTTAGGGGCTCTCAGAGACTTGACTACCAATCAAAGAGCATGCACAGCCTGGACCTACCCCCAACCCCACACATATGTAGCATATGTGCAGCTTGGTCTTCACATGGGTCTTGTACAGCCTCAGTGAGAGAAGCACCTAGCTCTGCAGAGACTTGATGTGCCAGGGTATGGGGATATCCAGAAAGGGGTGGGGCGTGGGGGTGGGAGGGTACCATTCTCTCAGAGGAGAAAAAGGGGGAGGGGCTGTGAGAGGAAGGTACCAGGAGGGGAGACAGTGATTAGATGTAAAGTGAATGAATGAATGAATGAATAAACAAACAAACCAACAAACAAAACCAATAAAGAAACAGCCATTGGTTGGGTTAAGGCTGTGGAAGTAGACTCTGAGGTGTTGGAGGTATGATTATGATCTAAATGAAAGTGCATTAAAGTTCCAAAACAATAACATATTTTGTAACAATTCATAAGCAAAGCTAATAAAATATATAGTAATAGCTAATGAAAGTATACAAAGCATAGCTGTTTATTCATGTCCTTTTTTTTTTTTTTTTTTTTTTTTTTTAGTTTAACAGTCCTTCTTCTCCAAGGAGTACCTGGTGAAGTGTATGAGAGAATTAAGAGAAACTATATTTTAGTGAATATAAAGTAAAAAAAAAACAAAGACTAATGATGACACAGGAATAGACAAAGCTTTGCTACATGGAGCACATAAAGAGAACTCAGGAAGTAATTTCAATAATGCTCTCCTCAAACAAAGAAAACATAGAGATTTCATCTCAGGAGTCTCTGTATATCTATGTGCAAGCAGGTGTATTTATTAAAGTAAACATACACATTTGTGAGGTGGAAACTTCTGGTTTCTTTGGAAAGGCAGTTATGTCAAATGATATTTTGCTAGGGCACACAGGTGAGATAATGTTTTGCAAAAGCAGACACTTAAAAGAATGTTCTCTTGAAGAAGACACAGGTGAAAGGATGTTTTGCTATAGCAAACACATAAAAGGACACATGATATTTAGAAGTAATATAAATATGACTCGTCAGAGAGTGGGAGCTTGAACATTGTTTTGCTTTGCTCCGCCTCACTATTTATTCTTCAGTAACAACATGTATGTCTTGGTTTGCCTTACCTTGTTTTGCTGAGCTCCACTTGTGGTGATGCCATGGAGAGAAACTTAGCAAAGAACATCTCATGAGATTCCTGCAGCTTCTTGCTGCTTCTGTGGCCTCAGGCCAGTTGGCAAACCTTGTGGTTTCTTCTGGATTGAACTGCCCTTGCTGGTTCATGTGTGGTGACTGCCAAGGGGACAAGACTGCATTTGCTGATTCCTATTTGGTGTTTGCTACTCGACTGGACTGCTGATATCCTGACAACAAAGATTGGAATCACCCCCAAAAGAACTATTTCTAAACAGGTCTACTCTCTCATAGCCTAACATTTGTCTTCCACTACCTCTAGTGGGTGCTGGGCCAGAGGGAAGGTTAAATTCTATTTTAAAATAGGTTGTGAAAATTTTATAACTACACATTTGAATATGTACAATACTAAGAGAAGGAGACAATGGAGAGGAGTGAAGGGAAAGTCTTTGAAAAGTTTCAGGGTAGGGATGAATATACACAAATGCATGATATAAACATAACAAACTCACAAAGAAAAAAATAAAAACTCTTGAAATACACAACTGAACATGCTCAGTTTAAGGTATAGCTCAAGAAAGCAACATCGTGGACCTTAAGGCTTGTGGACAGTTAATTTTTATCTTAAAACTGGTAGACAAAAACACTGCAAGTGAAGGCAGTTCTTCCAGTAGCTTGCTTAACTTCCGTGGAAAATGGTAGGTGGAAGGACTGGTTGTTCTTAGGTCACATCATAATTACTGAAGACTTCAAGTGGACTGGCAGCATTGCTTTTGCTAACTTTCTAATTTCCTTTCCCAAATATTTTAGCTGCAGGCATAGAGAAGTGTACTTTGAGGGAAAGATAATATAGGAATTTGCCCCTTCCCTGGGGTATCTGCCTCTTAAATTCATTTTATTAGGTCATGTATTTAATTTAAATATGACTCTATATGTGTGTGTGTGTTTGTGTGTGCATGATATATTTTAATATATAATATAATTTTCAATAAAGATGTCCTCTATGTCTGCCATTTTGAGGTTTGTGCAGAAAAGCACGACCCAAATTAAAAATGTACTTCTCTAAGCAGTAAATCTTGTATCAGTTTCAATAGCAATACATTTGGTCCCATTTAGGACCAATAAAGTCAGAAAGAGACACATTAAAACCAACTATGATTTTTTAGTAGTAAATTCCAGTCTGTCTTCTTATCTTTTTAAAAAATGAATTATACAATCCTTATCAGTAGTTATAGACATTATGATAAGATGCACTTATCATATACCTGGTAAATAGTGGTTGATCAATAAGCATGACTATTTTTTCTAAAATAAACACTTCCTGAATTACTGTCAACTGTAACACCATATGATATTGGTATGAACTTTATCAAGGATAGTCTTTACATCCAGAGCATTTGTCCCTCCCCCCATTATAATGCTCTGTAGATGAAAGTAGCATTGCCTAGATGCTTATATGTCATGACATGCATTGATATGAACACTATTCAATATAGATACCTACTATGGCATTCTTATACTGTTGGGTTTACTCAACAAAAGAGACTATAATCTACAATACATCTCAATCCTCGATGATAACATGAATAGTGTACATAAGAACCATGGCTAAGATAATATTTTTCCTGACTGCTGGTGATATTTTGGGGACAGGAAATATCCCATTTCCAATGTCCATTATGATTTGTTCAATCATAACACATACATCTGAAAAATAACATCATGGCAATATTTGAGTAAAGAACCACACTATCTGATGTATCAAATTCATTTTCTGCTCATATCTTTTCTGTGGCATTTAATCTTCCGAGATTCTGGGTTGAGAAGGAGCTTAATCTTCCCAACCTATCCTATGGGTCAATTCTACATTCAAGTTGCATTTTCATCCTATTAAAAATTTACAAAGCAGCATCAGCTGCATTCTGTTTCAATGTCTTAAACCTTTGCCATTTAATTTTTGAATATGACATGCCTACAGTGGGTCTGGATTAAGAGATAGAGTTATTTCCACTTGTTCTCTAAGCCTACACTTGTTGATTATAAAGCTGTAGTGTGTTTTTCTTCTGCAAATGAAACAGAATGTGTACAGTTGTTCAAGTGGCATATAAAACCACATAAGTAAATGAAAAATTAAGCTGTATTACCTCAAATCACAAACCTCTATTTTCTAGCCATAGCATCAATGCTTGATGTATTCAACACATTACCGTTGAAGTGAACCAAAGGTAAAATTTTCCTTGCATAGAAAATCATTACCTCTCCCCAAATAGCAAGTATTATTCAAGCTACTTTATGATCATGACTCATGGCCTATAAGGCCACAGGGACCACTGTGGCTAAATCCATCAGCTTGTTGAGCACTTGTTCAGAAATTACTGCTCCCATTTCTACCTCAGAATGCCCTTGGCTATATTCCAGTGTTTTCCATAACCCTGTATCATAGGCACTCAACCGTGTCATGTTCTTGTACCCTGGTCTCCTCCTTTTTCCATTTAGCAATGTTCACTTTGGTCATAATTCCTCATAGAATAACACTTATATTCAAATACCAGCCATGCATTTGATGGATAGGACTTGTAGATATCTGAAACACTTATATATCTTTGATCCAAGTATGAGCACAGGCCCTATTTGACTTCTGACAATACATAGCAGCTAGGCTATAACTTTTTAGCCAGAATTTCCTGAAGATAATATAAGAGATCAACCCAGACATAAATTCAACAGCAACAGTGCAAGGACAGCTCAACCTAAAATGTGAATTCACTTGTATCCCCTGCCCCAGGCTGGGGGAAAAATAGTCTATTTTTAAAAATGTTAGATTTGTAAAGAAGAAAGGGTCCTCGTACGCTCATCTTTAAAATCTTGTATTTTATGCTTAATAATGGTTCTTCAAAGTAAATGCCTACATCCCAATTGCCTTACCCAAAGATTATGCCACAGAAATAATTAGGCCAACCAATGAGTGGCTTTTTCATCAATAAAAGATGATGTGATTAGAAGCATCCTGAAGGGAGGGACTTATCTCATGTTCTCATAGCAGGCATTAACTGTGGTCCCATAGATGCTAGTAAGAGTTTGAGACTGATTCTTCACATCGATGAGAGAATAAATGTTTGTCTTTAAGCAACTGAAGTTGTAGTATGTTGTTTTCAAATTTTCATTCTTTTACTAAGATAAACCCAATTTTTTCCAGAGTTAAGCAGAGTACAATGTCCTCTGAATATGTTATTTGTCTCTTTCTCATAAATAGAAACCATTGAGGTAGATTCTGACTTGCTGTGGGAAGGTTCTGGTGTCAGTGTTTTGAAATGATAATAAATAAATTTCTTGTTTCCTCTTAGAAAATAATAAACACGAGTGGTTGAGGAAGTGGCTTCAGCGTCTGCTTCAGCCATGTATAAGAACTGTACCCTTGGAGGGTAGCTCTTCACTTATGTTTATTCTCTCAGAGAAATTCAAGGTTAAGTTATTGGAGTGCAGGAAACCTGCTTTTCTTTATTCTCTCACAGGTTAGTGGTTTTTAAAAAACAACCATTCTTAGATTGAAATTTTTTCATAATTTAATAATCATTGATATTTTACAAATTGTCTTTGCATTTACAAAAAGGGGCTGGAAATACAGATGTCACACAAGACTATGAAGGATGAAAAAATAAAAATAAGAAAGACAAGAAACATAAGAACATGTCTATAATACAATTACTGGAGGAAACATATTAGTGAGTAGCTTCCTCTACATGAGTACATAGTTTCTGGATTTATTCTTGGTTTCCTATGGGAACAGGAAAGCAGAGATGGCATTGCTCAGTCTTCTTTATCATAAATCTAGAAGTCATTCACTTTTTCCTAAAGGATCAGGTAGCAAATATTTCAAGTATTTATTCCCACATAGTCTCTACAGATATTTTCTATGACTCCTCTAGTCTAAAGGCAGTCAGAGAATATTAAACAGATCACATGAGACTGTTACTACAAACTATTTTTTAAATACTTGTCATCTTAGATTAGTCCTAAATGTCATAATTTCCTAATCCTCGCCAAAAGCCTTCCTAATCATATCAATAAAGGATATTCAGTTAGAATCATCCCTACTATGTTAAACTGATATTAGTAATATTTCCTGAATGTCAACTTGTTCTCAATGAGTCCTTATAAAAGGAAATTCATTGATAATTCTAGCTGCTCTATCTTTCTTAGTATTGTCAAGGATAATGATCTTGTATTTTCCCATTTAAAGCACAATTTCATAACTCTTCAACTTGTCACTACTGCTTAGCACAACACTGCTTATCTGACATGACTGAGACCAAATGTGTTTTACATTTAAAATTTTTTCAAATGCTGAAATATTGCTTGCACATAATGAGATATCTTGGTTATGGGACAAGTATAAAAATAAAATTCATTTATGTTTTATGTATACTTTATATAAACTGGAGGCAATTTTAAATAATATTTTTCATAATGTTAGTATAAAAAAGTTTCACAAAAATTTACATGCAGCATTATGCCAGTCCTCGGAATGTTCTAGGTTCTGGAACACTTTTGGATTTAGGTTTTCAGATCAAGGATACTTAACCTATAATACCATTTTTGAATTTTTAAAGAACCTTCATTTTACTTTCATTACTAATCATAAGCATAATATTTATCAACATTATCTTTTTAAATTACTGTCACTTATATCTATAACCATGATAGATGTATTATGAAGACACATACCTCAAATTATAAAATTGTTAATAATAAAAACTGCTGTGTGCTATTTGAGCTCACTGAGTAGGGCTGCTCCACATGAACTCCATTTTAGACCCAAGGCTGTTGTGTCAGTGTCCTCCAAGCCCCCTTGCCAGGAGATGGGCTAGTTCCCCTGACTCTGTGACAGATAGGAGAAAGCAGTGAAATGGCGCAGGAATAAGAACATTACATTCTCAAAAATAACTGCAAGCCATTTCAAACACATTATTAATGTTCATCCCATAATAAGAAGTCACAACAGTGGGAAAGAAAATATCAATCAGGAACCAGTTGACACAGCCTCAGTGTCCCCAGTCAAATCAGAAAACCAGGAAGTTTCTGTTGGAGGTTTTATTTTATTTATTTTTTTAATATTTTTTATTATTATGTATTTTCCTCAATTACATTTAGAATGCTATCCCAAAAGTCCCCCATACCCTCCCCCCACTTCCCTACCCACCCACTCCCATTTTTTGGCCCTGGCATTCCCCTGTACTGGGGCATATAAAGTTTGCAAGTCCAATGGGCCTCTCTCCAGTGATGGCCGACTAGGCCATCTTTTGATACATATGCAGCTAGAGTCAAGAGCTCCGGGGTACTGGTTAGTTCATAATGTTGTTGCACCTACAGGGTTGCAGATCTCTTTAGCTCCTTGGATACTTTCTCTAGCTCCTCCATTGGGGGCCCTGTGCTCCATCCAATAGCTGACTGTGAGCATCCACTTCTGTGTTTGCTAGGCCCGGCCTAGTCTCACAAGAGACAGCTACATCTGGGTCCTTTCAGCCAACGCTTGCTAGTGTATGCAATGGTGTCATCGTTTGGAGGGTAATTATAGGATGGATCCCTGGATATAGCAGTCTCTAGATGGTCCATCCTTTTGTCTCAGCTCCAAACTTTGTCTCTGTAACTCCTTCCATGGGTGATTGTTTCCAATTCTAAGAAGGGACAAAGTGTCTACACTTTGGTCTTCGTTCTTCTTCAGTTACGTGTGTTTTGCAACTTGTATCTTATATCTCCGGTATATTAAGTGTCTGGGCTAATATCCACTTATCAGTGAGTACTATTTACCTTTCCTAAATCAGATAGGGGACTAATATCCAATATATATAATGAACTCAAGAAGGTGGACTCCAGAAAATCAAATAACCCCATTAAAAATGGGGCTCAGAGCTAAACAAAGAATTCTCACCTGAGGAATATCAAATGGCTGAGAAGCACCTGAAAAAATGCTCAGCATCCTTAATCATCAGAGAAATGCAAATCAAAACAACCCTAAGATTCCATCTCACACCAGTCATAATGGCTATGATCAAAAATTCAGGTGACAGCAGATGCTGGCGAGGATGTGGAGAAAGAGGAACACTCCTCCATTGTTGGTGGGATTGCAAGCTTGTACAACCACTCTGGAAATCAGTCTGGCGGTTCCTCAGAAAATTGGACATAGTACTACCGGAGGATCCAGCAATACCTCTCCTGGGCATATATCCAGAAGATGTTCCAACTGGTAAAAAGGACACATGCTCCACTATGTTCATAGCAGCCTTATTTATAATAGCCAGAAGCTGTTGCAGGTTTTAAATGACGTATTTGATGGTATTGTCTTCTATCTCTCTATCTCTTTATCTATCTCTCACTCTATCCATTCATCCATCTATCATCAATTAGCTGTCATCTATCTATCTATCTATCTATCTATCTATCTATCTATCTATCTATCTATCATCTGTCATCATCTACCTACCTACCATCTCTCTATGTCTCTGTCACAATCTATCTATCTGTATCTTTCTCTTCTCTCTCTCTCTCTCTCTCTCACATCTACTTGCCTATTCACCTGCCTCTTACTATTTACTATTTTCCTTGTCTCTTTCTATTTAATAAACTCACTCATAACCAAAATTATGGATACAATATATTATTCTACGAACCTTACAAAATGACACTGAATTCCCTTTACAGATCAGCATACCCTATTTTCATGAATTTAAAAAACATGGTTTATGAGGATATCATCCATATTATTAACATTCTGTGGATCTTGAATCTCAATGAATTTTTTTATATATTTAATCTATGCAACATTCTAAGCTCTCTAATGCCTCTCTTAATCAATCACACTAAAAGGTAATCATTATTCTTTGTGAATTTTTTATAAAACCCAAGTAACTGTATGAATAATTTCTTCTTGCCCTCTGACTTTTCAAACTATTAGATAATTATTTAGCTAATCTTCTTTTTAAAACATTATTGTGTTGCCTTCAAATAATCTGTCCAGTGAAACACTTAATGGGCAAATTGTTCTGTATAAAACTTGCTAGATTTTCACATGTATATACGAGAACCACTCTCTATAGTTGCCAGGTGACTCGCCACAGAAAGGGATCATATGTCTGGAATCCATGTTGGCAGGATTCTGGTTCCAGTTCTGTACATCATATTAGTACAGGGAATTTTTTTCTTTTTGCTTTCTTTTCTCTTCTTTTCTTTTCTTTTTTTTTTTTTTTGGAGATTCTTCCAAAAGTTTCCCTTGAAATACAGTAGCTTCACAACAGAAAAATTTCTGAGCATTTTCTGGATATTAAATTCTACATATTTTTATAATGAAACAATGATAGCAAAAATTGAATGTACATTTTAAAAGGAAATAAACTGCATTTATAAGGCCAGCCTTTAATTAGTGTGTCTCCATGAAGAAGTGAATAAATTGCACATGTGAGCAAATTTGAAACTTTAAAAGAATATGTTATAATTTTCAAAACATATTGTCTCCATAATGTGGAATACATGATAGTAAATTGTGTTCAGATTTCTTATACATTGCTTCAAAATATACATATGTATAGTATATGACTATACTAATGTCAGCTTGTTCATTAAAAACAATTTTTCAAAATGATCAAATTTAACGTCTATCTATCTATCTGCCTATTGATCTATCTATCTATCTATCTATCTATCTATCTATCGATCTATCTTCTATGTATGTATGTATCAATGTATGTATGTATGCATGTATGTATGTATGTATCTATCTATCTATCTATCTTCTATGTATGTATGTATCAATGTATGTATGTATGTATGTATGTATCTATCTATCTATCGATCTATCTATCTATCTATCTATCTATCTAAATAGACCTTTCCCATAAGTTATAGTTCTGCTTTACTAATCAATCAGACAGGTGAATTAGCCTTGGCTAATATATGCTGCAGTCTTACCATTGGTATCTGTTTGTATACACATAGTATTATTGGCTACTGATGATAGCTAGTCATCCAAAAACACAGTGGTTTGAGACAACAGCAATAAGCTCATCATTTGATGGGTGTTTTCTCTTCATTCAGCAGACCAACTGACCTTGCCGGGGCTTTTCCACACATCTACAGTCAATTGCAGTGTAGCTCAGGACTCATTGCCCTTGGCAGTCCTCAGTGTAGGTCACTACACTACTTCCCATCAAGCTATTCCAGAATTCCTTTCACTACTAAGGATTATGAGACAAAATTCCCAGTAGCTGCAAGCTAGACTTGGTTTCTCTTCTGCAAAGTGCCAATTATAAAGAAAGGTAAGGGACTAAGCATATTCTCTCCAACTGTGGCCAGACAAAGCAGCCCAGTTAGGGGACTAGGATCCACAGGCTGAAAACAGAGTCAAGGACAGCCTCCAATCTAGTTGTTGAGGGATGTATGGTTGGTATGGGGCGGGGGCTCCCTATTCTCAGAGGAGTAGGGAAGGGAATAGAGGAGGGGCTGTGTGAAGTGGGAATGGGAGGAGGGGTGATGTGACCAGGATGGAAAATGAATGAATTAAAACTTAAACAGACAGGCAGACAGATAAGAAAAAAGAAAGAGCAACAAGATAAAACAGAGGGAGGAGATTAAGTCATTGTGACACATGTTGGGAAAAAAAAACAAGGAAAGGGGTCCGGTGACATCAATTCAATCACCAGTAAGGTACTAACATGAGGTTTGGGTTTAAATTGAAGGCAAAAGGCTATTCACAATCAAGCAGTCCTGGGCAAGATGTACTATAGTCTGAACTATCACTGAACTGTTATTTTTTTAAGTTTGTCTCTAAGGTGGTCCCTCTGAAAAAGTGGTAATTGTTCATCTATTAATTGCTAAGGGTGCAGAGCCTTTCCATAAACAATTGTCTTCATTGGAGAGGGTGAATAATCTGTCCTGTGAGGATCTGTTCTTCCTGGAATTTAATGTGACTCAAGAAGAAAGGTTATGCCTAGTAATTTATCTCCATGCCTTCACTTGAAGTACAAGATGCTGACAGGCACAGCATGCAGGCCGGATGCCAGGCTTTCATCCTGGATCCAGGTGAGAAATCAATGCTTTTTAGCAAAACCAGCTTCTGAGTGCCTGTTTCACTCTCCCTAGTGTGAGCTTCACAGAAGACATAGGATTGCCAAGACCTCTTGCAAACAAGTTGTAAAACTGACCTCAGTATCGAGTTTGCAAAATTCTTTTGGTTAAAACAAAAGAGAAACAGACCCTGATTTAAGGAGTGATTTAAAGGGTATCAGGTAGAGTTGAAGTAACAAGTTATGAAAAGCTGTTTTATTGCTTCTATCAAACATTTATATGCATATATATATTATATATATATATAGTCTTTTTAAATCTCCCCTCTATTTTTATGTATCATCAGTTACTCCAATAGCAAATTTTCAAGCACATGACTTTAAATACTAGAAAAGTATTTTCTAAATTGGCCTGTCTCAAGGGACAATAGAGACAATAGAGGACATGATTTGGAGTTCACTATGGCTAAGTGAGGTATGACAAGGAAAGAAAAGTGGATAAATGCTAAATCTGAAAGAATTCTTATATGACAAACCATAAGAAATATATTTCAAGAAACTGAGTACTGGGCAGAGAAGGACCATGACCCCTGAATGCAGGAAAGTCTGAAGCAGACACAGGACCTACCCACCTGCCTGGACCATGTCTATTCCAGAGTTCATGGACAGAGAGTAAACAATAAAAAATGTTGATTGCCAGGCATAAGGAATAAGAAATTAGAGTCTTGGTATAGCAGTATAGTTAGTACTCCCTAGAATAAAGGCTAAATATACAGAGAGCTTGAGAAAGAAGCAAGGAGTTTCATATTTGCTGAGTACTCAGCAGTGGGAAAGAAACAACATCTAGAGATGGAAACAATCTGTGAGACAAAAATCACACTGGATAGAGTTGGGGATAATGTTATATATAAGAAATGAGTAAGTAAATCTGAGTACAGAGTAACAGAAAAAATGAAACAGATATGACAACAGAAACAGTATCAGTAAAATAGAAGACATCCTCAAGTGCCTGATTTATGTTTGAGGGAGGTACCCAGGGTTGACAAAGAGTAGAGATATTAAGAGTATTCAAGACATATGGCTGAAAATATGTAAGTATTCCAAATCCAAATGATGACTACCCAAGACATATTATAATAAATTACTCTAAATCAATGGTAAGAATAAAAGATGGACCAGGACAAGAAGGCAAAGAACGTAGAGTTATAAAGACCATGGGAACACCAAGATCTACTAAAGAAACTCACTGTAATGAATCTCATATTGGTTGAACAGTAGAATATCAGTACACACTTCCATATTTGAAAGTTAGAAAAATCCATGTGGCTTTTTACAGCTATCCAAAATCCATGTCTCAAAAGTATTCTCTATGAAATAGGAATAGAAGGGAAGTCTTTTAATGCAATAAAATACACCTGCAAGTACACTACCACTAACCTCACACTGTATAGCTAAAGACTAAATGTGCATACATTTTAGCTTTTAAAAGAAATTAGACCTGTATGCTGTCCCCATTCACATTCAATGTGACATTTAGGAACTCCTAAGAGATCTCTATGAAGATACTATAGATAAGAGAGGAGAGTATCAAGACCTTAGGCTACAAAATCATACCAAAGGATGAGTGTAAAAGTAGAATTGCCAAAAGACACAGTGATGGCTTTTTATGTGATGGCTACATTTATTACCTTGATACAGGTGACAATTTCATGGACATCTATACATGTAAACACATCAAATTTCAATATGTGCTTTCAGTTCCATTTCATAGTTTGATGAAGTAGTTTTGATTTAATAAGGAAGCTGTATTCTGCTCATAAACTTTCCATCTTCTCTTTGGGGACTTCTGCCTTCAAAGAGCACTGCCAAAATACTATCTATATAAAATGAATGATCCTATTTGAAATTGTGAAATATTGATCAAAATCTCCATAATTCAAAAAAGTACCGTGGGAAATGCTTATGAGAAAACAACTACTTCAAGGTACTGCATAAAGGAGGCTTATCCTCTTGCTGTGACTGCTTCTAAAATGATGTCTATGATAACAAATGAGAGCCACCCATTTTCATCAGTTTATGATATTAGCTGAGATGTTCTTCCCACTAAGTGGGATGAGCATTGACTATCCATTAAAAGGCTGGCTTGTGTGTTTCCTGTCTGAGAGTAAGTCAACCTCACTTCTAAGTTTTATGTGATTAACTTGATACGGGTGACAATTTTATGGACTTATGTACATGTGAAAACATCAAATTTCAATACATGCTTTCAGTTCCATATCATAGTTTGATGAAGTAGTTTTGACTATATCTGAAGGATTAATATAATAGCAATATTAATAACTGTTGCTCCAATTAAACATGGTTCAGAGAGTCAAAACTTAAAAGGTTCTCTAAGTTCTTGTTTGTTTGTTTGTTTGTTTGTTTGTTTGTTTGTTTTTCGAGATAGGGTTTCTCTGTATAGTCCTGGCTGTCCTAGAACTCACTCTTTAGACCAGGCTGACCTCGAACTCAGAAATCCGCCTGCCTCTGCCTCCCAAGTGCTGGGATTACAGGCATGTGCTACCACTGCCCAGCGATTCCCTAAATTCTTAATTTAAGCATCTCTATGTTCTTTACTCTTTGGAGATATTTCTGTCTCCCCAATATTCTCCATCAGATTTTCCTTCTTAAATATTTTAAACACGCTTTTAAATGTTCAGAGAAAAAAAAATCTCAGAAGCCTTGACTGCACAGAGGGTCACAAGTGTCACTTTGTATCTCATTTCCCTGCTAAATGAAAGATTTCCTGCGGCCTCTATGTAATTAAAGCATCTCCTGAATGGGCAGAGCCTCTCCAGGTACCAGGGTTTTGTGGCAGTGTGTTGTGGTTATAAAAGGTGCTGCTCCATTGTGACCTTTCTCACTTGAGAACTGTGCTCCTGTCCGTTTACTTCAAATTTTACAAGTAAGTTCAAGCCTACAGAACAAAGAAAACATGTTCCATTAACTGAAAATAAAGCCCTAGATAGCATGTTGCTTCGGTATCCTGTCTGCTGTGAACACCCAGAGGAGTACAACAGTAAGAGACCATGTACCACACTCCATCACAAGAGAAATAGTTCATGCAAAATGTTGTACTTGTTATATATCTAGCAAGGTTCTGGTCTGCTATGTTTTAATCCATTTTTGTTTGTGTGATACAAAATTTTAAGCAACAAATTGATTCTGGATTAAATGCAGGATATTTGAAATGAAAATTGAAGATGCAAGTGGGAGAGGTTTGTATACAAAGCAGAAGTAGAATCAATTAGCCTTGGAATGCACAAAAGTCCAAACTTGCAGCAACAGATACCAGCTCTTCATTCCTCAGTTGACTGAAAGAAACTAGGCAGGGGAACACTACACATCGTCTTCAAAGCTATTTCCTGTTTCCCTTCTGACAAGATAAAGAGAGAGGAACATGTGACACCTGGATGCAAGAGAAGGTTTTCTATACTCTTTTCAGGTATTTAAAGAAACAACAGTTCGTCTTGTAAGATTGTTGCAGTTGTGACTGTGGCTCACTTTTAGAATGTTTGCAAAACAATCATCTACTCCTTTCTGCATTTGGAGGTCTAGAGAGATGGCTCAGGTTTAAGAGGACTGGTTGTTTTTACCAAGGACCTGGATTTGGTTGAAGTATGTACTCCAGTTCCTGGGAATCCATCGCCCTCTTCTAGATGCTCTGAGCACTAAGCATGAACATGGTAAGCAGACATACATGCAGGCAAACCATGCATAAACCTAAAAAATAAATTACCAACTTAAAAATACAGATATATTTTAGTATACAGAAATCAGAAAGCAGAAGCATTCAAAAAACATATCTGCATTGAGTATTCTAGACCTCTAGATCTGTGTACATGTATATCCACAATTTCCTTTTTTTTCCAGTAAACATAAGTGTGGGGTTGATGGTTCTTCTTAAATTATTCCTTCTGCACTTTACACGTAGTCTGTGTGCTTCTTTTGCCTCTTGATATGTTTTTTGCCCATGGTTGCTAGCAGCACTTCTGCCCCGGTTCTTTTATATGTTATAAACAAAAAGACTGCATTTTGTAAGTGAATTCCATCATCTGTACTTTTCTTAGGACAATTTAGCTTGCCCTCAGTGAAGGAAAACAACAAAGTATTGATTTTATCCTGCTCACTGCTCCTTATATTTTCCATTGCTTTTCTCAATGCCTCATTTTTGTTCCTTTGGATGGTAAGAGTCCATTTTCTATGTGTAATAGAGATTACTTTTGAAATACAAGCAATCATTATTGAACATACGTGTTCGTATTATAAGAAAGTAGATTTCACCTTCCTTTCCCTTTTAAATGGTCTTCCTGCACTCAAATACAGGAGAGGTTTATATGTTTTCTCTAATGTGTCCAGTGAGGAATAGTGTAGTGACATTGATTCATTGTACACTAACATGTAACATTTACCTGTATGTACAACCTGGCAACTGCATCCAGAAAGAAAGAAACATTTCCTTGTGACCTCAAGGAAGCCACCAGGTGCTTTCTTTGTATATATTCCTAAACTTGACTATAACCATCATTCTAACTGGTCTTGAGTTTTGTATAAAAGAAATCCTATAGTATGTGTTTTTCTATGCCTGGATTCTTTTATTGTACATGATGTATTATGATTTATATAAACTACTATCAGTAAGTCACTTTTATTATTGACTCTATGTTTATGTATAAATAAATTACAGTTTTATAATTTCCCAAGAAATAATATCTCTGATTCCATTTTGGAGCTGCTGTCAGTCATAATCTTTTAAATCTTTATGTTTGCAGTATAGGTAAAGTCTTGATTTAATCATTTCTGAGTATATTTCCAAGAGAGAAATGAAAGATCAATGATGTTCCAATTTGCTACACTCTGTATACTCTGATTATTGAAACAGAGGAAGTTTATCAAATGCTCATCATCCATAAGTGATAATAATACTAATAGTCTTTCAAATTTGATGTCTTTTAAAGAATTCATTAATTTATTTACTTCCTTGGTTAATTGTTTATTGTGTGTGTGTGTATGTGTGTGTGTGTGTGTGTGTGTGTGTGTGTGTATGTGCACACATGCATACCTGAATGCACATGCATGTATGTATGTATGTATGTATGTATGTATGTATGCATATGATAGGTGTTATATATGATGATGCCATGGCAGGTGTATAGAGGCAGATTTGAGTTTCTGGAGTCAGTTCCCTCTATCCAATACTGAGATTCAAATTGAAATCACTAAAGTTCATGTGTGGCCTCTTTCTTTGGAAACAGCTAAGCACTCCCAAATTTTCAGTTCTTTTAATTTTATTGAGACAATGAAGGTACATCAAGTCATGCTCCTATAGTATTCACATGTCTTCTTTAAGTCACTTTTTATTTCCTGAGTGACATTTTCATAGTGGTATTTTAAGACAAGGGTAGTTGATACTATTTTATGTCCTAAGAATATGTTAAAAGGATGTAGAAAAGTAACTTACTGGAAACCAGTAATACAAAATAATGATACAAAATAGTATAAGTGTATAATTTCCATAAATAGAACAATAAATAAAGAATAATAAGAAAAATGTGTCTCACCCAAACCTTTATGAAGCGAGACTGAAAGTATCAATGAACTATGAATGGCTCTTATCAGTTGTGAGAGACAAGAGTGTAACATAATTGAGGGTTATTGAGAAAGAGAAAAACCGAAGACTTTATAGTGTAATGATGGGCATGTGAGTGGGAACTACTGATTGAGTACTCATTTCAGAATGTGAAAAATCATAAATAAGCAACTACAGAGAAATGGACATGCCACTGTTCATATGGGTGGAAAAATATACATATGACTCCATATGGATTGAATAAAGGAAATTCATGCTACAAAGCTATATTCTACAGCTGTACACCTGCCGCAGTACATGCAAACCATTCATCACATGCAACATCCATCACTCATACACATGCACACACATACACATATACATGTACACACACACAAAATAAATAAGTATAAACAAATATGTATATTTCATATGTATAGACCATCAAACAATTTTGAACTGAAAGCAAGTAATACATTATGCACAAAGTGTTTTTAAAAACAATAAATTAAACAAAATATTTGTATAGTCAGGAAATATACATGAGCAATGATATAAATTTGGAACATAGACTAAAGACACAATTATTCTATTGGATCTTGAGGGAAATGCAAATAATCTGACCAACTGATTGATTGATAATTTCTCCAGGTACCCAGAAATCTGCTCTCTGAGGTTTGAGAAATCTGTATGTTTTATCTGTACTAATATGAAAGATAAACCAAGAACGTAAAGATCTGGAACATATAATAAGTAATTTCTCAAGAGTGGTTGTATTTGATGTTAGAGCTGATAGAGTTTCAGATATCTGTATTTTAATGTTAATAAACATTGAAAGAAAATTTGAGGCAGTAAGGGCAAAACATAAAACTCTTGGTGGAATGAAAATCTTTGTTAAGTTATTGTTTAATATTCCTGATCTTTTCAAATACTTAAAATTACTGCAGATACTGTGCTGTAAGTGGCTGCTGAATAATCAAAATTGGCGAGCATAGCAACTTGGAATCTCTCTCAGATTTCCAAATTTGATTGAAAACTACCTCGATGGCAAGACAGGCTTTTTAACAGCAAAGCAACAGAACCCACAATTTTGTAGCCATTAAAGTTCATTAAATGTACGGCATCAAAATTTTCATGATTTTGCAGCTCAAAACAACAAATCATGAAACCAGCAAGCAAAGTGGCTATTAAAGTATAATAGAATCTATAATTTTGACGCTTTATATTTTTTTTTAGGAGAGCAGTTCCTTTGACAGTGATTGCATCATTGTAGATTTAAAATAAGAAAACATGTTTATCTAGGCAAAAAAAAAATGCTACATTTAGTTGCTTATCTATTGGGGTTGTTTAAGATTATCTTTACACTAGAGTCTTCATCGCTGGAAACACTGCTTGGTGAGGAAATTTTGTTTCCCAACATTATCCTCCTGCCAGGCCTGCAAGCCAATGCCCCAGATATACACACTGTGCAATTATATCCTTCAGCAATTTGATTTCCCTGATTTGAATAGGCATGTTTCAGCTCAGATCTTACGACGTCCCTCCTAATGTTTGTGCCACACAATTGTTCTGAAAGGAGAATAGCTATTTGCTGTAGGTTATAGCCTATCATCCCAAATAGCTGAGTTCATAATTAGGCATACCCGCTTCTGGGCTCTTATGACCAAATTCAGTCTATACAAGCATGTTTCATCTTTCTTTCCGCAGTAACCCTGTCTCACTATCACAACAGAAGGTGAAAGCACCCTCAGCCACAAAGCCTTCATTGGAAAACTACAAGTGGCCCCTCCCAGAAGTATGCAAAAGATGCTGGCGTAAGAACATGCTTACAGCATTGCTGTAAAATGCTAAATCATTCAAGATGTAGAAGGACGCTCTATAAAGAGAGATGAGGACATTGCAGGAATGACTGGAAGAAGTTTTCATGAAGGAAGGTTAGATGGTGTTGAAGAAAGCTGTGAGCACCAGGAAAAGTGTGGGAAAGGGGCAGTTACTGAGAGAAAGAAGGCTGCTTGGGGCCACAGGGTCAAGTGACCAAGGCAGATGAGTCAGGAATGAAGTTAGATTGCTTCCCTGCAGGCCCATGAAAGCTGGAAGGTGCTCAGACTTGATTGAAAATAGCCGTCTACTCCCTGATTAATAAAACCTTCCTACGTAAGCCTCCCATACCCACCTCACAAACCATTTGGGAAACAGTACAGAGCGAACAAGGTCCATATTGAATTGTGCCACTGACACTTACCTGTTTCAATATTGTAACTCACTTCTGTTCCACAATAACTTTGTTTACTTGTCAGACTTTTTAATTTTAAAATAATGCATGCCTCTTGTAAGAAGTTCTCAAAAGAAGCTTCAAATCTTGAAAATATCCTGTGTGATTTACTGTCAGTCTGTGTACAGATTTGAATTTGAGGTACCTTTACTCTCACTACTACTTAATTATTTTGTAATGAGAATATAAATATGTAGATATGTCAAACTCTTGTCCAAGCCTACACATCATATAGGTTAAGTCTTAATTCCATGAACTGATGTCTATATGTCTAACCACTCTGCTCTCCTCTTCTGTCTAAAGCCAATGGGATGAGCCATACTTCTGTCCTAACCTATGTGCCTAACCATGTTGCTTCCCTCTTTTGCCTCACTACCTTACAAAAACCTGAGTTTCCTTGCTGTGTTAAAGTTAATGAAATGTTCATATTACATACTCTTTAAATATTTAACTATGAGTTATTTTTTTATCTATCTGAAGATCTTGCAAAAGACACAACACTGGACATCTTTGCAGAGATTACTTAATATTACTAAATTATTCAATACCTCCTTAAGGTAAATCTTTATAAGTAGAAGCTCCAAGTCAGACATAGGAATATTCAAGGCAAAGTTAAAAGCAAAACTTGCCAACAGGTGAAACTGGGGCTACAGCCACTGTGCAGGTTAATGCAGGCTTTATCACATCTTCCTAAGGCTGAACTTTTACAACTTGATATAATTTTGATATAAGTAAGTAACAGACATAGATGCCTGATGTCTTTTTCCCTACTGCTCCCTAATAATAAATAGCACTGGGGAGAACTTTGGTTTGATATCAATTAAAAGCATCACTATCTCTTACTTGGCTATAATCATAGGAGTGTAGTGCTATCTTTTTGTGAGTTTAATGAAACATGTTTTTTTTAGATCATTATCAATTTAGTTTAATAAATTGAATTCTGATTTTAATTTGAAATGGTTCTGGTCTTTTAATGTATATTTTTCTTTGAGAATTGTATTTTTTTAGTCTACTCACCTGCCTCCCATAACTCCTCCTATGTCCTGTCACATTCCATATGCAAGCAAATCTGTGTTCACAATAAAAAACAAACAAACAAACAAACAAACAAATGCTTTCAATCCAGTTAGTGCTGCCTATACAGTCTTAGGTGTTTGTTCATGTACTGTGGCATGTTCACATGACCTGGGGCCATATATTTAAAGAAAACTGACTCTATCCTGTCCCGGTATCCACCAGTTGCCAGGAGCTCCCTAGCTAATGGTGGGACTTCATGCATGCCTCTCTCTCCCACGCTGGGGTTCTGTCTGGCTGGAGCTTACACTGATATCATGCATGTTCTTACTACTCCTGTGAGTTCGCAGGAGTAACTGCCCTTTTGTATCTGGAAAACGTGGCTTTATTGCCATCATCCATCCCCTCTAAACCTGTCCAACTTTCCCATTCCTCTTTCACAATGATCACTGACACCCACCCCCAAAGGAAGAGCTGTGATACCCATGTCTCATTTAGGGCTGAGCAATCAGTCATCATCCGTTGAAAACAGAAGCATCTTTGAAAACATTTGAGAAATGCACTAATCCATGGGCATAAGTAGAATTTATTAGAACTTTGCTTAGCTCTGTTACTCTTCAGAGGGGAACAATTGTAGCTTCTCCCCTTGGGTCTATAATTTGGACAATTTCATGGTGGTTTTTCTATAAACTGTATTTCGTCTACTTTATTTTCATTTCTTATAAATTGTCTTAGTCCATTCAGTCTGTCAGTTTACTCTAATAAGACACTGTAGCCAGTGTATCCTATAAACAACCGATTTTTTTCATTTGAATTTATTTCTCACACTCTTAGAAACTGCAATCCCAAATAAGAATAGGTCTTCGTTCAGGTGAGGGGATTTTATGAAGGGTGAATTGTCCATTCTTGTTTTATCTTGTCATGTAGTGAAGGAATCTACTTAGGTCTCTGACTTAGGATATTGATTCCGTTTTGAATGGCTCACCTTCTAGACCTAATTTTCCCCCAATACCTTATAATAACATAACACAAGGAACAGACAGGACTTCAACAAATAAATTTTGGGTTTATTCTATAAGTATTTTAAGTTTTTTTAAAAAATTTGTTGCATGTGAATTTACATATTAATAATACTAATCTTATATTTTAATTATTTCTTTTTCTTATTCTATTAGAATTACTTGAGCAATTGGAAGTGTTTGGATTGCCTTCTGCAGCTTTCTTTTTTTACCTTTTTATTGATTCCTTGTGAATTTCATACCCCAATCCCACTCATCTGTCTGTTCCTTCATATACACGCTACACCCTTGCAACCTTCCCCCCCCCCAAAAAAAAATTAAATAAATTTTAAAATCTTGTCATGAAAGCTATCCCATGTCATGGTGTGTCACACAGTATACTCTTTTGTCCACACATCTTTACATGTAGATGTTCCTTGCAGTGAGTCACTGGTCTGGTTTGAGGCCTCTGGGTTCTGCTGCACTATCAATACTAGATCCTCATGGAGACTCTTCTCAGATACCCTGCTGTTGTCCTGTGCCATGGAGATTCTGTACCTTTGGATCGGTAGGACCAGCCTTTCCACACTCTCCAGAAGATCATGGATGGAGTAGATGTTGGGATAGACCAACTCAAAGCCATGAATCTGGCACTAGGATATAGCTGAATTGGTCAATCCAACAGCCCTCCTGCACTCACACCACCAGGACTAGCTTTCTAGCTCTCCCTGGCTGTCTAATTCTCCCAATGCCAAATACAACCAGGCACAGGGTCAGCTCCCCTGCTCTCATGCTCTCAGCTCTGGCTCACCTTTACCTTTGCCACAAGAGCCAGCTCTTCTGTGCTGCCCAGACAAGAAGCAGGACTCACTCTCTTGAGAACTACAGCCAGTGACAAGTGGGGCCATCTCTCCCTCTCTCATGACTTCAAAGCCAGCTTGTCCACCTGTAGTAAAGCAAGGGACAGGAGTGGAGATGAGTAGGTCATGACTCCCTCTCCCAAAGCCATCCCCAAATAGATTTGGGGTGGGACCCACTATCTCATGGTCATGCCCAGGCAAGGGGTATGGCTAGCTCTTCTGATGCAAGCAAGGGGTGGGGTTATCTCAGCACAATGCTTGGAAATTAACAAGGCCTCAGGTTGCAGCCCGGACCAGGGACATCTGTATGGCCTCTGGTGGTAACAGAGGCCTGGGACATCAATCCAGACCCCAGCTACCATGGCCCCCAAGAAAGTAGCATGGGCCCAGATGTCCCCATGGCTTCAGGCTACTCAGATCAGAAGCCCCCAACCCTAGGGCAGTCCAGCTATCAGATATCCACATGGTCTCCAGTAGCAGTCCAGACCACAGATATCCATTTGGTCTTTGGTGGAAACTTAGGCCACAGACATTGATTCAGACCCCAGCTTCAGCAGGACAATGGACCCAGCCATGGTCTTTGCTGGAAGCCTGGGACAGGACCTACCCATGGCCTCCACATATCTACCTGTTCTTCAGGTCTCCAGTTCTACCTCTCTCCACAATGTATGAACCAGTTGACTTCACTTTCACTTCCATCGCTCCACCATGTTCTCTATCTTTCTATCTCTCCACTACACATCCCTCCATTGTAGTGGTACGAGTGGCCAGTGTCTGAGAGTCTTTCTTCTGACTATGCCAGGTCAGTGTGGCCAGGGCTTGGGTGACTTCCTTTCCCCTAAACCGTTATTTTTAAGCTTTGAATGCCTCGTTGCTCAACTCTTGGTGAATTCAGTTAATTGAATCAAATTAACATAAAACCATTCAAATTATGAAAACAATTTTTGCTACTGTGTGTCTGTCTGTCTGTCTGTCTGTCTGTGTGTGCGTGTGCGTGTGTGTGTGTGTGTGTGCATAAAATTTGTATTACCGCATGTGGCACATCAATCTCCCATCATGTGCTGCCAATGACTTGCAAGGTCACCTGGAAGCAGGATTTCTAATTTTTCATTCTGGTTAGAATTTTATAATCTTCATGTCCCTCTCAAGGTCTTGGGATACAAGCATGATACCTGAAAATGTAAGATGGCTAAGTTTCTAAAATGTAAATTTGTCCTGAGGAGACTGGGGATTTTATATAAATAGTTGAAAGATTTAGCAAGTTTGACAATTTCATACTTGTACATGTTCATTCCAGTTCAGTGAAGGACTTGCTTGGTGACACTAGGGAAATTGTTCGACCTTTTTTCTTTTTTATTTCTTCTTCAAAAAGAGATCAAACCACTTTCTGCCCCCTTTGTCTGATCTGAGAATCTTCACTGATGAGATTAAAGTAGTGGAAAGGTTAACACAAAAGATAGCATTCACTAGGGAATGGTTCTCTTTAATTATCCGCCCAGGGAATATTTGTGCTGGCTATCACTCTTAATAGTGATAATCAAATAGGGGTCACGTTACTATCTGAAGCCAAAAGCCCATAGGTGATATTTGGAAATGCTCACCTCAGAACCAGGGCAAGCTCTAACAGTCTGTCACAGCAACTCAAAGCAGCAGGGAGTTCAACTTCTGGGAGTCTTAAAAAAGCTGGGATTATTTTGAGGGGTTTCTATGCACTGGTACAATCACCCTGCTCAGCAGCAAATGCTGGAAGGAAAAACCGGCAAAATTAGAGGTGAAGTCTCCAGATGCAGGTAACTATGGCAGGGTCTCCTGCTTGGATTCTGAGCAAGCAAACCTGCCAGCATAGATTCTGATCTTCCTGGAAGCAGTAAACACTGTTGGATAAGACCCTTCAACAGAGGACACTATATGAAACATGCATTACTCTCTGCAACACATTCTCTTGGGATTCCTCCCCCATCCACCAGAAGGCAAGCCCTGCTATCTTGAATGCAGGATGCTGATTAAGTCAAGGTCTTCACACCCTCGACTCCTGACATTTTAAGGTTCAACTAAACAAAGATCAAACTAGGGATGGAGGTATAAAGCCTTTGTATGTCTTGTATGACTAAAATTGTTGATACCTTGCTAAATGGTCTTGATTTTTGAGATGAGGGTCAAAGATGACCAATATTCTAAGACATGTGAAAAAAAATGTGTGAATTAACATCTCACAAAACAGCCTAAAACTGACAGCCAATGATGATCCTCACAAGAATTCTCAGGATGAACTCATCTCCACCCCAGTGGGAATAATTAGGAAATCTAGTAAAAATTATTAAGACTCTATACAGCATACTCCCTGCATGAAGACAAAATTTTAAAAAGTTTTTCCTTTGTCAACATTGATATGAGGGGTGCTGGCACCATCTGCTCAGTGCCCCATAGGTCTGTCCCCTTTAGTAGACTCTCAGCTACCCAGAGAAGACTCAGGGTTTTTAAAGAATGGATGCCAAGCCGGGCAGTGGTGGAGCATGCCTTTAATCCCAGCACTTGGGAGTCAGAGACATATTTCTGAGTTCGAGGCCAGCCTGGTCTACAAAGTGAGTTCCAGGACAGCCAGGGCTATACAGAAAAACCCTGTCTCAAAAAACCAAACCAAACCAAACCAAAACAAAACAAAACAAAACAACAAAACAAAAACCAACAACAACAAAAAGGAATCGATGCCAAAAAGCTTTTCCATGCCCTACCTCTAAACGCAACATGCTTTTCTCTATGGCTTTACTAGGGAGCTGCTGCTCTAGTTTGGGAGATGTCACAGGCTTTCCACTTAGCCAAGCCAAGTAATTCTAGAAGGCAGTGACATTGGACAGGTTGCCACTCTGGCTTCTCCGTGCTCTCAGTGTCCTAAGTATAGAATCTTCATTCCTAACAGTTAAATGTTTGTCACTAGCACTTTGGTTCCTCAGCTTTTAAGTCTGACTAAAGGAAGCTACATATTTTATATTATGCGGAGATATGGTGCAGTGTTGTTTACTTATTTGCATGTGTTTAAGGCTGACCATGTAGAATAAACATCTCTTGTCTTTTTCTTCTTTTTTTTTCTTTTGCTTTATTCTTCTCTCAGACAATACATCCTGACCATAGCCTTCTCTCCATCTTCTCTTCCCACTCACTGCCCATCTCTCCAGATCCCCTGCTCCTCTCTTTCCCTTCAGCAAACAAACAAACAACAAAAACAGGCTTCCAAGTGATATCAATGAAACATAGCCTAGCAAGATACAAATAAGATACTATGCATAAACCTCCATCTCAAAGCTGGAGGAGGCAACCCAGTAGGAGGGAAAAGATCCCACAAGCAAGCCAAAGAGTCAGAGACATCTCCATCCCCACTGTTAGGAGCCCAACAAAACCCCCAGCAAAAGAACCACAGGATGTATGCAGAAGACCTAGCACATACCCATACAGGCTCCATCAGTGCTTCAGTCTCTGAGATCCTATGAGTCCCGCTTAGTTGATATAGAGGGCCATGTGTTCCTGGGGTTCTAGACCCCATCTACCATCCTTTCTCTCCTCTTGTTCAGGGTTCCTGGAAAGCCCCACCTAATATTAGTGGTGGTCTCTGCACCTTTCTCCTATCAGCAGCTGGGGAAAGTCTCTCTGATGATGACTGGGCGAGTCACTAACCTATGA
Organism: Mus musculus; assembly: GCF_000001635.26. Classification (NCBI taxonomy): domain Eukaryota; kingdom Metazoa; phylum Chordata; class Mammalia; order Rodentia; family Muridae; genus Mus; species Mus musculus. The sequence goes on along the minus strand of NC_000068.7, from coordinate 138,719,611 downwards.
TTATAGCAGAATACCATTAGCAGTCATTTATTGACTTTTGTTTTGTTTTGTTATGTTTTGTTTATGTTTTTTCAGACATGGGCTAGTCTAACTTGAGGTATCTCACCGAACAAAACTTGTTCTCCCTTGCTAAGTAGCCATTGATTGAAGATGCTGTTCAGGTAGATGTGGCAGATTATAAAATTTTCCTTCTTTCATGAGACATGCTTTAGACATGAGACTAGTCTGGTCTTTCTAGCTCTTTAAGCAAGCAACCATACTGATGAAAGTTCATGGGAGAAACTTGCCTGTCTCACCCAAATACACTATAATGAAACATCCCTCCCTGTCCTTGGGGTATCATACTCCTTTTGCCCTATTTTTGGCAACATTACCTGAGTCTTAAGTGTACGGGTTGTGTCATGGTTCTGGGCCAGGCAAATATGGTAACTTATTCACTGTATTTTAACTAATTGTGAATCTCTATAATGGCATCGGTTGGCTGAAAAGTGAAGCAGCCTTGATAAGGGGTGAGAGCTACACTTATCTGCAGGTATAAAGTTAAGCATTTAGAAGACCAGTGCAAACTATATAGTTTTAGGCACAACAGTAATCAGTTCTTCTCTAAGACCTATGGCCCCTCTAGCTACATGATCTTGGTTAGGTTTACAGTGCTAGGCATGATTCCCTCCAACTGAGTAGGGTGTCGCTCCAGTCACATACTCATAAGATGCCTTGCTGGTCCAGCTGTTGTAGTTCTGAGGCTTTACATCTGGTTAGAGCTGTTTACCACTCCCATCTCTTGGCAGCTTGCATAGCATGTTTCCAACATTATGAGAGCCAACCCTCAGGGAAGAAATTTCCAAGTACTACCAACTAGACTTCTTTAAACCCTGTGGGAAAAGTCTGTAGTATCTTCAGTAATTGGATCTTATCTTCATGTTCTGACAACAGCCAACAGAAATGAGAATAATTTATGTTGTTTTAGAAGTTTCTTGCCCCCTACCTCATTACCAACAATGGAAAGAGAGGTATTCCTTGACTAGCAATGGAAACTTTGTTAGATAGTCTATGGGTACTACATACACATAGAGATATATCCTATCACATGGGCATGATGTGTGTGTGTGTGTGTGTGTGTGTGTGTGTGTGTGTTTGCAATTTATCCCTATTTATATAATACTGTATATTTTTAAATGAGCTTATTAAATCATAGGTCTCTGTATGGGTTCGCCAAACATTTTTAAGTGTTTTCCCTCCAATTCCCTGTGTATTGCCCTCTCTTCCTCACCTCAGTTAAGTGCCCTAGTTTCCTGTTTCCACTTTTTAAAACTCATATCTTCCTTCTATCTCTAGAGCTCCTTAATTTTCAAAAGCTTTGTGAAGTCAACATCACAAGATCTGTGCACATCAACGTTGGAAAAATATAGTGCTAATGTTTTGCCAATCTATAAATTAAGAATAAATTATTTAAATTCAGTAACTCTGATTTGAAACCTACTCTTGATCTCTCTCCCTAGAAATATCGGCAAGCATTCAGAGGCCCCATGATGGCTACTTTCTCAGACTCCAAATGGCCACTTTATGCAGATTCATTTTTTTAAATTATTTAAAAGAGAACAATTGGAGATTATATGCTGGGGTGTGATCAACAATGCTCAAGCATAAGTTATTCACATTTAAACTTGCTGAGACACTCTACAAAAAAGGTATCCTCAGAAATTCTTGAATATACATTTATTTTTAAGGAATATAAAATGGATGAATGTTTAAAGGAACTGATTCATCCATATTTTAAAACTCTACTCAGCAAGAAAAAAGTAACACCATTAATATATATCTATATAAAATTGGATAAGTATCTGTTAAGTCAAAACCAACACTATAGGATGTGCACAAGCTGATTATGTAGCATTACTCAAAGACATTTGGAATGATGAAGAACTTTGTGGTTTACAGAAATCATGTAGCAAAGAGGCCACAGACATAAAGGTGTCAGCATGGTGAGGTCACGATAAAGGAACATTTCTGTATTTTGATTATTCTGTTGATTAAAAAGAGTTCCATTGCAATAAATTCACACACATGTATGCATGTGAGTATGAACATGCTTTATATATTTTACTAATGTTGACTTCCTGATTTGAATATTGTGCCAGTTACATTCATATTGCTCATATTGCAGGAAGCTGAGTGAGGGTCTCCTGGGATCATCCTGTATTTGGTCTTATGACAGTTCTTGTTACTCTATAATTATTTTAAAATATAAATGTTAAAACCCTATAATTTACAAACATAGATGAGAAAATCATAAACCAACAAACAGAACATCATCCAAAGCAGTAGTGGAAAGACAGTTCCTCTTAATTCTGCTTGTGTATTCCTTGAGCTTTACTACCAAACAGGGCTAAAAGTCCACAACTGACAGTTCTGGCTTCTGTTTTGGCTTGTTCTAACTGGAAGTTCTGCCCTTGCTAGTTTAGGAGTGGCATTTTTAAGCTTCTAATAAATGCACTCACCCTGTGGTTATATAATAAGTCAATACATCATAAATCTAGAATCTTATTTGCGTTTTGCTAAGACCACAGAAATACACAATGTCTCACACATAGTAATTTTCTGAAGATATCTGGGTAAGTCTGAAAGAACTAAAATAATATTTACTGGGCTTTGATGTCCAGATTTGAACATATGGGCTTGTCCTTACTTTCTGCATCCAGGCTCCTCTTTTTAACTACTATCTTAAGTAAAATTAAAATGGATTATGCATTTTAACAAATAGGCACTTTTAGCCTTATATATGTAATTGCTGCGGCTTGGTTTTAATTCTCCTTTTTCTGCTGTAATTGTGATAATAATGGGATGTCAGAGTGCAGAGATTCTCAAATTTAAGAGAGGTCCATCCAAACTGAATGTGTTTTTCTTGCCAGAAATACCAGTTGCTAAATCAGCTATAGCTAACGCTGTCACAGTGCTTCACAACTAAAATTCTTCTGTTTAAAAAGTGAGAGATGTTAGAGGGTCACCTCTTAGACTGTCTGTTAGTTATGGACTAACAGACAGTCTAACCCAAAGATAGCAGATTCAAGAATCTGACATCGTTGGATTAAAGATTAGAATCATTCTAAGTTATTCATTAGTGATATTTCTCAACATTCAAGTGTCTATAAAATAGGATGGACACAATCATCCCTGATGAGGTTTCCCAGAAAATAAAAAATGAACACACTCACAAAACAGTGGGGACTTCTCTATATTAGGTTATTGTGACACTCATTTTGCTCCCTGAATATTTGCTCCCTCATTTCTGTTATTCTTTAAATCTGTACTATCCAATTCTATAAGAATCCAACAACTATAACTAAATTAAACTAAAATTAAAGTAAAAGTTTTTCAGTTGCATTAGGAAGTACTCAGTAGCCTATGTGTCTAAAAGCTACGGCATTGTACATAATATATCACAGAAATCTTTATAGTATAAAATATTGGAAACTTCTCTTGAATAACTCTAGAGCTAAGTTGAAATGCTGGCTCTATGGATTTTAGCCTGATTATCAAATACTTATTCATTAACAGTTAATATTCACAGAAGGTAAGGGATGGGTCACACTAGGAAGGAAAAATATAATAGATAGTTATGGATAAATAGATTGAGAACTGGAATGGTAATATCAAATGGGGAAGAGGAAGGATAGTGAGAGAAGGTATTGCTAAAACTAAGGGCTGTTTGGGGGGGGTTAATGTGGAATTTTCAAATGTGATATAGAATACATTCTCTCTTTTATTCACACCTGCTAAATTGAATATTTTCCAGTACCTAATAGATCCAACTTTTAGTAGGATAGACATTTCCCTTTATAGCTTATAATAGAAAGATTAATGGTAAATACTGAGAGCAAAAATAGAATGATCATTCTGATCTATCCCTGCCATCCATGTCTGTTATGTTCCCTTTTCCTGTCCCCAGTGTGTGTGTGTGTGTGTGTGTGTGTGTGTGTGTGTGTGTGTGTGTGTGTGTGTGTGTTTATTCTAACAGGAAGCTTACCATAGAGACTCAGGAGATGGCCCAAAGCTTATTGACTTCTCCTCAAAGGAGAGTTAATACTAGATAAGTCCTCACTTCTCTGCTTTTCTTAAAGGATTCTTGAAATGAAATTATACTGAATAGTTGTTGAAAGGAAACTGGGTTGAGTATTCCCAGGGGCTACAGAGCACACATATTTGTAAAACCTGCCATAGGAATGTGCTTTAAGAAAGCAGCGCTCATTCAGACTTCAGGGGAAATCAAATAGAGTTGAGTCAAAGCCAAACTAGAAACAAACACAAAATCTAAGCACACAAGTGATGATGGTGACTAAACTACAAAAGGAAGGGACATGAAAAGCAAGGGTAAGGCACAAAGATGAAGTTAAGAATTAAAGTGTGGTATGCTAACACAGGATAGTGTGCTGTGTTCTCAGACAGAAATTAGTTTTGGCAGATATGTTTTGTGACTGCTGCCAGCCCTTGCAAGCTGTAGGTTGACCAGCACATTTCAGAAGTGCACAAGATGAAGGGATGAGAAAACAGGAATAAAATACAGCCCCCACATTAGAGCACCCAATGCTACAGTATCAGAGTTAGATGCATTCCCTGGTAATAAAATGGCAAACAGCACATATTATAAAGAAAAAAATAAATACTCCAGGGAACAGGAAGAAAAAGGTGATTTTAGTTTATGGAATCTTTGACTTTGTACAACACTTGATCTGAATTTTCATAGATTCCCAGATGCAGAGATGCTCAGAGAGACAGAACCCAAATGTACAGAAAGCAAGTTCAAAAGCAAGAGTTGTGGAAATAGACAATGCATTATCAGCATATTTCCTCAGCATGGACAACCACTAGTAACTAACAGTAAGTAACTGCTAGAAAGAGAGAAATGATAGAGAAATCCTACCTGAGTCAAAGAGGGCCGACATGGTGTCTATGGTGATGAATGGAGAAGAGAAAGCAAAGAAAAGGTCATGGTACCTACCCTTGATTGGAGCTATGAAGGCTGCTGAAAAAGTAATTGTATTTTCAGGGATAGGTTGTCATTCTGTTTGAAGCAGGTGTCAAAGATAATAAACTTGGTTTTCAGATTTCCAATCAGCAAACCTGGGGTATTGTGAATTTCTAGATGAACATGACACACAAAGTGTGTGAGCCACCCACAACTCATGGTTTATTTAGATGACAATTAGGAGAATTCTCAATGGAGAAAACAAACAGATAGGTTCAGGGAACCAGCTAAGCAAGACCTTGAGTTCCTGCACAGGGAAGTAAGGCCTCAGGTTCCCATCCTCCACCGCCATCCTTCCCACCCCACCCTACCGCCAAGATTTGCTGAGCAAGATCTTTACGGTTTAATTTGAGGTAAGTGCCCAATTTAAAATAGTTTTTGGCTCTTGATTCAGGTTTCCTTTGAGCCAAGATGATCCTTGCCTCTAGGGAATAAATGTTCCCACTGTCTAAGGGAAACTCTCTAGAGGATGCAGACACCCCTAGCACTGTTTTGTGGTGTGCTGCTTGCTACTAAAGATATAGACAAGACATCAACAGTGCCATCAACAGTGCCTGCAACATATAAGTTTATTTGTTAAAATAGCATTACCTTTGACTGTTTAAAAAAGGAAATGTTTTAGTGATTTATCATTTTTTTAAATTTTCTCTTTCTTTATCTCCTGTGAATAATCTAGAAAAGAACATGTCTAACTCACATCTCTAATAGGAACATCTTGGACCAAGACTATGGAACAGTCAGGAAGTTTGCTAGGAATATACAAGTTCTATGGCTGTCTTTCATTTCTAACCCTAGTTTTGCTCCTCACCACAAAGAATCTTGGTCAGAATATGAATTGTAAATCATAGTCTTTGTTTATAGTAACATGTTGAGCATATGCATCAACTAATCTTAAACGTTAGAAAACACTTGAGCCCTAAACTTAGGGAATACACAGTATGACTATGGTCAGGATTTGACTGTAAAGTCCACTGTGATAATGGGCCACATAGATACTATGACTCTACTCAGGATTTTACCCTAAAGTCCACTGTGTTGAAAATGGCCCACATAGATTCACATGGAGTGGCATTATTGGAAGTGTGACCTTGTTGAAGTAGGTGTGGATTTATTGGAGGAAGTGGATCATTGGTATGGGCCATGGTGTTTCAGAAGTTCAAGTTAGGTCCCATATTACTCTCTCTTCCTGCTGCCTGCCAAACCAGATGCAGAGATCTATGGTACTTTTCCAGCACCATGTCTGCCTGTGTGCAGTCATGCTTCCCTTCATAATGATAATGGACTAAGCTTCTGGACCTATAAGCAAGTCCCATTTTTTCCTGTATAAGAGTTCCTGTGGTCATGGTGTCTCTTCTCTTCACAACAATAGAAACTTAAGACATCTACTAATACCACTTCTGCAGAGGAGAATTCTAAGGTAAGATATATGTAACTAATAAGCAAATTTCTACAAAGTCCTGTTTGCTTACATACCTACTTATAAAAAAAGGATTGGTGAAGGGAAGAGTTCTAAAGATGATCACTCCATAAGCACATAATATTTTTTTCATAAAGCTTCAGAAAATAATCTACCTAGGGTGACTGATCTAAAACTATAAAATTGAGGATAGTTTAAGATACCCACAGCGTTATACTGGCACAGGGACATGGACACCAGTTTTCACAAATTGTTGCTGTTCAACTATAATGCCATTTAAGCAACAAATTATATAATCTTGGTAATCCCTGAGTTAGAGCTAGAAATAGCTAGAACAATCAGTTAAAATACAAGAGTTAAGGTGGGCCTTTTCCTAAACAGAATGCTGATAGCTATTGAGATATCATTACTTTTAAACCACTATAGAAAACATCTGCTCATGTAAGAGACATTCTAGATTGACAAATTGTAATGATTAAAAAATGTTGTTGCATGACCATGCATCTTTGACACACTTTTGTATTCATTCCAGAGGTATTTTTCTAGCTCTATATGGATAAATTGAATAACTGGATCACCCTTCGATGAGGAATAAGTATATACTACATTTACTAGGTGACCAAAACTCTCAGCACTGATGAGGGAAAATGTACTTTCTGTGCTTATGACTGTAACAAGGGCATTGCATATACTACTCTGTGAAAGACCGTGTAACTTTGATATAATCATGAAAACGGCCTCAAATTTTCCTACAGTAAAACCAGGCTGATTATCTGAAAATGCAATAGTATGACTAAAAGGCTGAGTAAAAAGTCTCAGATTAAAAGAAGTTAAAGAGAGGGGTAATTAAATTAAATATATACTTTTAGACTAGATAGTCCTCTAAACTGTATACAAAGCATGATTGACTAAAATTACATAAAATAGAATCTTTATGCCTAGGAAATATATCCATTCTTAGACTCTACAAGTACATGGTAATCATAGTAATTATATGTGACCTACATTTTAGTAATTTACAAAAAATAAATGTATTTATATGTCTGTATTTTTGCATATATACTGAAATATGATTGTCAAACAATAGATGAATAATGGAATAAATATATTAATGTTTGTTACTCAATTCATTAGCAGGTTACCTGTATGTTTCTGTATAAAAAATATTTATTACAAAGAAAAGCCCAGGATTAGATATAACCTTTACTTCAGCAAGTATTTAAAGAATAATTAGTGTCAATTCTTCTTAAGCTATTTTTTAAAAATGACTAGGCAATAATACTTTCCACTTTACTTTATAAAGTCAGAATTAACCTTACATAAAAGCCAAAAAAAATTGACTCAACTAAAGAAAACTAATAGACCCAATTTCTAGTGACAAAAGTCATCAAAGATAACAAACAAACCCAACAACACACATAAATTGTACATACCATGTCCAAGTTACACAAGAGTATTTTACCATACAAAATTTAGCAAAAATGTTAATAGTTCAGTCTAATATTTTCAATGAGTAAAAATTATTTTTGACAAAATTCATCACTATTTCATGATGAAAATGTTCAACAAAGTAGGAACAGTATAAAAGTATTTTCACATAATAAATGTAATATGTGAAACCTGAAATCATTTCAACAACAAGGAAAAATGTCTACTTTGGTCACTTCTGTTCAACACAATACTGAAATTGCTGATCAAAAGTTTTAGGCAAGAAAAGTAAACAGAGGGGTTCAAATTGGAAAAGAAGTAAAGGTATCTTAGCTAGGGATGTTTATTCATGCTTGTAGTCTCATCAGCTGGGAGGTTAAGGAACTTAAGACTAGACTGCTGACCAATGAATTCAAGGCCAAGCAAAGGCTTATGAAGACTTTGTCTCAAAACGAAATACTATGTATCTTCTTCTATTCAGATGAAATTTCCTTATACTTAGAAATTTCTATAGACTAGCAATTCATTATTTTTGAGTTCACAGTTCCCATTTCTAATATCTGTTTTGCTCTCATATCAATTAGTTTGTCTGTTGAAAATAATTATTAATGTCTTTGACTATTTGAATGAGTAAATGAACTCAACAAAAATTTAAGACACAGAATTAACACATTATTATGTTATATATTCCTTTGGGATAGCAACCACATCTTATATTCATCAAAATTCTCCACAGGGTACCCAGCAGTGTACTGTGGACTTACATGCCCTCAATTTTCATTAAATAATGATGATAATAATAAAAATAGCTAATGCCTGCTGAGAACATGCTAATTCCTGATGGTGTCCTAAGTATTCTGTGTGGCTTAAAATATTTAATCTCTAATGATTTTATGAAATATAATTTACAACTGATCCTATTCACATAAGAAACTGAGACCTGGAGAGCTTAAATATTGAAGTCAGTAAAATGACAGAGCTGAACATAAAACCCAAGTTTTAGGTCCCAGAGCACATTCTCTTACCTGCAACACTATGCTATTCATCTTTAGGCTATGTTAAAGTCACGGCATCTGGTGAACAGCACTATTGTAATTTTAAAAGCAGAAGAGTATCTGTAGGTGGAGGGACTGTCAATGTTATAGGGTAGCCATGAACCCAATAGCCTACAGGGGGGGGGGGCTGTATGATTATATTATAGGGTAGCTGTGTACCCAATAGCTTACAGGAGGTTGTATGATCATTTTCATTATCATGTTTTGATGGATACAACTTTGTCCTGGTGTTGTGGTTGCTTGTTCCTCAAGATCAGCAAAGACCCCTTCAGTCCCCATGTGTCTTTGAGGATGTCCACGTATAACTTTTCTTACAAGTCTGTCTCCTCTTGGACTGCTTTTCAACTGTGCTAATGCCTCCTCCTTCTAAAAATAAATTTTGATCTATAGAAACATGTGTTTCCTTCCTTTGCTAAAATGGAGAAGGGTGAGAACACCTTTAGCTGACTTTGAGTGGATTTCCTGGTATGCGTGGGCAAAGAAAGACTCATAGCTTATGGTCAGATTTAAGTCTCTATGCAATTTCCATCATTGTGAAAGTATATAAAACACAAAAAGAAAGTTCCTCTTAAGGTGAATTTGTAGTTAGATTTTAGTTAAGCCAGCTATAGAACATGGCTACACATTCGGTACATGATGTCTCTCTAATCAAATACTGTCTTAAGAATATAAGTGGTCAGGATCAAGATCAATATCCCTCTATTGAGGAAAGCAACATGGCAAAGAAGTGTGGAAATATGGAGGACAGCAGAAGGATTAGGAATGGATATCCTCATAGGAACTTTCCAAGTATTTCTCAGATAGGAATGTATTGTGGTCCCAGCTCAACCTGGGAACAAAGCAACACGCCAGGTGGCTTAGCTTTGTGATCCATGGAGACTCAGCCTTAGTATGCATTTCTAAGTAGATGGATAAAATGGCATCATCAGAGAAGGCCAAGGAACATTAGCCTCACAGGTCAGAAAGTCATGCTAATCCAAACAACCAACAAAGTGGACCTAAACCTAGCTTCACGTTTCTGCTCCAAAGTCCAAAAGCAAAATGTTGTGTCAAGGACCAAATGGCCTCTCTGAAAAGCCAGCCTACCATACTTACATCTATTGAGCTTGCCAGTGTATGATTAAGACTGCTTCCACTTAGAGGAGATCCCAGAGAAAAGGGCAGTGTTTCACAAAGTGTGAACTGCATACATTGGAGCAAGTACAGAGAAAGGCTTGGGAAGCTGAGAGCCTGGAAAGGGGACCTGGATGTCCTAGTGATAGAAAGAACAGAGCAGAGTGAAGGTTAGATACACATTTCCAAACAGGAGAACCAGGTGACATGGAGAGGTGGGGACAAAAATAGTATTATAGCACTGTCATTTGACAGGATTTTGTGGAACTATGTGTCAGAACTATGAAGGGGAAATGGAAAATAACTTGGGCTGACCAATGTTTGGTTACCGTAATTCAGGAGAAATTCCTGAGATGGCTTTTAAAGTTAAAATATTTTCTTTTCTTTTTTCTTTCACTGTTTTAAATTCATTTATTTCCTGGCTAAACTGGAGGGAAACAAAATTTAAATGATTCAACATATGTCACCCAGAACTATTTAGCCCTGAGTTCTTTTTCAAGACAACCCTCATGAGAGGTCTATTTTTGGTATGTGCAGATTTCCATTTCAACTGATGCTTTTTCCTCCTCTTGTATTCAGCCTGGGAGCCAGTTGGGATTCTTAAAAAGGCCTGCTGTGTTTCTGAGTGTCCTGAAAGAATACAGCATTGCAGTGGTTCAGAGGAACCAATAAATCATGACCTAGGGACGCCAGCCACGGTGCCCTTCTGTTCTGCACAAAGAAAAGGAAATACTGGCTCTCTGATCTATTCCTTTGTGGACACAGAACACCTGGAGATTATGAGGGGGTGCAAATTAAAACTTGGAAGCTAGAATTTTTCTAAAATGAGTAAACTTGTTTCTTTGGGATTATAAAGGTCTGATTCCAGGAACATAGAAATAGTAAATATCCCTTCCCCTTTGCTGTGGGTGGTGCTGGCCAACGGACAGAGGACAGAGATGTTCTCTGGAAAGCCTATGCCTGTTTCTCCCTGTTCTCTCAGTTTGCTCTGGTGAACAGGATGCCACATCTTTTTTATGGTAGAGCTAAATACTATGACGCAGCGTTAATCTGGTGTAATGAACGGCTGCACAACGGACAGATTCCTAGGGGACAGTAGTTCTTCCTTGAAAGCATAGTGGGTATTCTACAAGCAAGAATCACACCTTTGCTATGCTTCTGCATTGGAATTACAGGGTTGTTGTCTTCTACAATTTGACCTATGTATCTAGACTAATGAACTCTGTCCAATATATCTTCATAGGGTCTAGTTTTCTTAAGTGTCACTCAGTACCTATTTCAGAATACATTCAATATATTAATATTGGATATGAAAGTTGTGTACTTTCTCTGTGATTCAAACAATACTGTAAATTCAACCATCTTCTGGAAGAAAAAAATATCAGGGAGAAATAAGACCTGAAACACGATGGTGTAGATACAGAGCTACGTCCCACACTGGGCTTGAGCATGCGCTGTCTCTAGTCAGTGACAAATGCTGAAGCACCTCAGTGGATAGAGGATGTCAGGCTCAAGCTCTCAAGAAACAGCATGATATGTGGATACCCTCAAAATGATTTTAGAGTATCCATCCCCCTTCATTTTAGAGTCAGTCACTTCCGGAACTTTTTCTGCCTTTAAGCCTGCATCTTATTGGTAGTATCAGGCACACAATACTATACATCTTTGTCTGCCAATTTCTCTAGTAGGCTTGGCTAGCACTAAATGATAGCATTAACTTGACTAACATTAACCAAGGGCACTTTGCTCTGGTGAACAAAGGATGCCACATCTTAACAGGTTAAAAGATCACATTTGCTATATATATTTGATGTTTATAACCCACTTCTACATATGTTGCAATTCACCTCCATGAGCTAATCAACTACCATGGCTCCATTTACATCATCTGCCACTATGCACATCTGCAGCTGAGCACAGAGATCGGCTGATTAGAAAACTAAGGGGAATGGCACTTTCTGATAGGTATCTTCCTGAATAGATATGCTTCTTATGAAAAGCACCTTAGAAATTAAGAAAATGGATATTCTGTTCCTTCCTGAAATACATCTGGAATTCTTTTCTATACATGCACAGCTGCTAAGCTTTATGTTTAGCTATGGGTTAAAGTGAGAGACACAAGAGGATATGCCATGTAAATAAGTAGAAGCCACAGGGTTTGCTTTCTTTCCATGAGACAGAAGTTGGTGTTCTTGGTAGAGTCCAAGTTGAACTAGGAAGTGTTCACAGAGAAAGAATTCAATCCTTTTAGTAATGCGATGGCTAAGTGTTCTCTTAGTACCTCTTGACGCCACAGAAATAATCAGAACGCTCTCTGTCATTTACAAAGTGGATGGTCAGACACAGTCACTTGGAACCCTAGTTAAGAATAATGAGTTTGTGGATAGGGTTCTTTTTTTTGTTGTGGCCTTCTCTAAAACTTGAAAAGCTAATCAGCCTGGAAAAATACTGTTAAATAATATGACTAGAAAATTAACTTTGATGTGTTTTTAAAATGTAAAATTCATCTGGTTTAAGTAAATTATATAACTGTAATTCAATTCTTCCTTTAACTAACTTAAACAAGTTTCAGAGAATAATTTGAAAACTAAAAAAAAAAAAACGGTGAAGCAGTTAACAGGATACTTTGTCTGATTTACTCACTTTTATCAAGCAAAACCTCTTTCCTCCCCTTAGGAAATGAGGAGCTAAAAGGAGATGCGTTTCTTCTGTAGTAATTGAGGTCACAGTAATTTGTGTCTTGCAAAATCAAGGATGAATACAGTTGATTGAAGAGTTGGTTCTTGCTCACTTTTGGAGACACTCCTCCCAGTGTGTGGATGTTAAATCGCTATTAAACCTAACCCTATGGCCTCACACAGCAACGTCTTCTTACTTCTGAAGGCCCGTGAACTGAAGGGTTTAACAGCTGCATTGCTGTCTATCATGGGCTTTAAAAACAATGTCATCTACTATTTCTTTCCCCTTGGGTGCAGTTTTGAAAGGCGTTCTTTTCTGGTAAAGATTGGAAACAGGAATGATGTCCTAGAGGGCAGTGAGGGCTGTGTCAAGACAATGCTTTTCTTTTAGGAAATCACTAAAACTGAGAGGCAGGTGAGGAGGGAGGAGTGACAGTGTCTCTAAAATGGAATACTACTAAAGAATAACTGATTCTTCCCTACTGAAATGATTCCATTGTAATTAATACCTGATGATGCAGTCTCTCTGTGTCTCTCTCTGTCTCTCCCTCCCTCCCTCCCTCCCTCCCTCCCTCCCTCCCTCCCTCCCTCCCTCCCTCAGTATGTGTGTGGTGTGTGCGTGTGTGTGTGTGTGTGTGTTTGGGTATATGTTTTTGAGTGTGTGTGTAAGCAAATAATTCTGTGGGTATACAATACAACCTAAATTCCATCTTTACCTATAGTATTTATCGAACCATTTGAACACGTAGCACTATCACTTGGAGCAGAGTGTTTTTCCTGTGTGTCTCAATAATATCATTTCAGTTTTATCAATGTATATCTGAATATATATATATATATATACATATATATATATATGTGTGTGTGTGTGTGTGTGTGTGTGTGTGTGTATGTATCCAACACACACACACACACACATCAATTTGAAGGATTGATCTTAAATACTTCAAGCTTAGCTGTTGCTCTCCTGAATGTGAACACAGAAGCACACATTCTTAACAAGAAATCCCATTGTTTTCATCAGAGTTTCAGAGTGGATTTGAAACTCTTACCACCCAAAAGATAAGATAGATTGCTTACAGGAAGTATGCCACTTCTGTAGGGATGGAATTGAGCCCACTCTTGCTCTCTAACTCAGGCTGCCTTTGGTCTCTCCTTCTTCTTATACCTAGCTCACAACCACACTTATTCTTTCCTGTCTCCTTGTTTTATCTCCTTGTTTTATCTTTCCCCTTGAGGAATCCTTGACCCTCTGAATCATATGTAAGGGCTATCCAGTTAAACTGTTTTTCTATAAACAGTAAATATGAAGTATAAGAATTTATTTTGTTTTGCCCTTAAAAGAAGGTGTGAATCCATCTAGTAAAATTATATCCATTGTGATCCCAGACTGAAGACACTTAGCATCCTCATCCTTCTGAACCCTTGTCATGCCACCTATGAAAGATGACCTTAATTACAGACCTAGACACATCCCTTCCCTAAACCACAGAAGTTCACCAAAGAACACACTTTTATTCCATAGGAGGAAGAACAGTCAAAATTATTCAGAAGGAAAGTGAGGGCTATTCGATTTTCATTTTCATTTGTATTCTGATCACACAGTCTTATCTCTGAGTTGCATAATTTTACCTCTGAAATAACTTCAGATGATACAAGAGGCTGTGCCAGTGTCCTCTCTACAAAGAGAAGAGGGCACAGGGTTAGGTCAGAATTGCTTATCTTGCATTTCTCATGAATTTAAAGAGAAAGAAAGAAAGAAAGAAAGAAAGAAAGAAAGAAAGAAAGAAAGAAAGAAAGAAAGAAAGGAAGGAAGGAAGGAAGGAAGGAAGGAAGGAAGGAAGGAAGGAAGAAAGAAAGAAAGAAAGAAAGAAAGAAAGAAAGAAATGAAGGAAGGAAGGAAGGAAGGAAGAAAGAAAGAAAGAAGAAAGAAGAAAGAAGAAAGAAGAAAGAAGAAAGAAGAAAGAAGAAAGAAGAAAGAAGAAAGAAGAAAGAAGAAAGAAGAAAGAAGAAAAAAGAAAGAAAAGAGAAAAGAAAAAGCATCTTTAAAAAAAAGCTCAGTTAGAGAGGCACTGGGCAGTTTCGCAGGTTAGATTTTTACCATACAGAAGAATCTTTCCAAACAAACCCTATACCAGAGTTTCCCACTCCGTGGGACAACATACAACACACACACACACACACACACACACACACACACACACACTGGCTTTTGCAGCTGCATTATCTGGCTCTTTTCACAGGAATAGCTAGGATTCTCTCGCCTTTCCCAACCCCTTTTTGGATGAACACACCCCAAGTCTCTTCTCAAATAGGTATCAACATCCATGTTTCCCCACCACCACCCTCCCGGAGAGCAGAGGGTGGCCAATTATCTCTTGATGGTTCTAAGAAAAATAGCTGTGTAGAATGAAAGTGCTTCAGCTAGTTTGGAAAGAGATCATTTTAGGTAATCTCTGCAGCTTCTGCAAGTCTCTTATGATATTCCCCAAATCTAATCATCTTCCATATTTTGCCCACTTTCCTGAACAGCGGTGAGTGTGTGTGTCTCTGTTCCATTAGCATTAATGGGAATTGGGAGCACTTACGAGGATGCAAGCTTTTCCCTAGAGATGTAATTTTGTGCATTAAGATATCAAAACACAAGAGGATACACATTGAAATGTGGTGGATTTATATGATTGGCTCCATTAACACTAATGGGAATGAGGTGGTGTGTTCCCATCACACTGACAGGGCAGATGAACAGACCCTTGTGCCTCAGGAGACCCAAACTTGCTGACTGACCTCACCCTTGCACGTAGTTAGCTATCTGGTTGGATATATTCAGCAGAGACTCCTGATTGAATACAAACTCCAGCTCTTTACCCTGATTGCGATCAGTCTTGGGTGTGGCTTTAAATGACTGTATAAGATTGACACCATAAACCACATTATAAATGTCAGGCCAGCCCATTTATAATACAACTTTAAATAACACAAACATTAGAGATGTCCATTTTCTTAGGGAGCAGATGGATAATCTTGACCAACAAATATCTCTGCCTACTATATGCCTAAACTACATAGAAGATAAGCTATCCCTCTCAGGAGCCAACTGTGCTTTCCAGCCTTAGAGTAAAATCACATTAAATTACCTTTTGGTGCTTTGTTTCTGCTATCATTTAGGATAACCTCTTCCTGACTGAATATGTTTGATGCTTAATATTTTCTTGATTACACAACCTCAATATCCCAAGACATAAAAATAGAAAGTATAGCACATCTTAAAGAAGATAACATGGTCAAAATTACATGCTATGTGTTCTTATTTGGCAAGGAGTAAAAAACATGAATACAAGAAAAATAAGCAGTAAGCTTAGCAATTAAATGCATGAAATTAGATAGCCCTGAATTTCAATCAAATGTTCAATGTGTAATTTTGATATAGTGATTTCTATCTATCATCTACCTACTTATACACCCACAAACTAATCTTTCATGTAATGTGTATGCACATTTTGGATTGTTAATAAACATTGGAGAAGTTATTGATGGCCATAATAATACTGCACTCAACCATTATCTTAGTCTCTTTCTTTATTCAACTTTGTTAATAAGTATATACTATTCTCTTTGTACATTAGTATGTAAAACTTTATGATGAGTCCATTAAGACAGATTATTTCAAAATACCATACAAATATTTGTCTAAGTATGGAATCACGTAGGAGTTATCTCTTTACAAATAGCATTTAGGTTTAGCTGACTAAAGAAGATAGATTTTAAGCTCGACCTGGAGGCACGTAAATAAAATCTCAAGCCTTGAAATGTTGAAGCAGGAGTGGCATTAATTTGAGACGCCTTGGCTTAATGAAAAAAATCAAATCAAAAACAAAGAAAAGCTTTGCAATTAAGAACTAAAAGTACTTCATTCCCTCAGGCACACCTCTGAAGGGAAACACAAAGGCCGGGCCTGGAAGAACTTCAAGTCACTCAGCAGTTCAGTTGGTCCAGTTTTAAGTTTAAACTGAGTCCCACAACTGCAGGCATTTATTCAGAGCAGTTTGGATGAATAGAATGGGAGCAAGCTGCCAGCAAAGATATACATCTGTCTGTCACACAAAATACAGACTACAGTGAAAGGGGGCATCTTCTTCTGCAGTCACCTTCCCAAATGGGACTTGGTGAACTACTTCATAGTCCTTGCTTTCTAGTTTTCCAAATGCTTTCCAGATACAAAGTCTAAAGCTTTTCCTTCTCCGGAGACAACAATCAAACAAACAAACAAACAAACAAACAAACAAAAATAAAAGCAAAAGCAAGACCTTCTCAAGCTAGATAAGTGCACTAACAAAAGGAAGACCTCCCTTGCTCACACCTCCCTCAGTTCTCAGCATCTGACAAGCAATCCGTAATCCAGAGCTGAGAAGGACGACCATTACCAGAGTCACTGCTGATGCTATCTGTAAACCATTGCTTTTGTTTTTGTTTTACAATTTTTATTAGATATTTTCCTCATGTAATATAGATATTTACATTTCAAATGCTATCCCGAAAGTCCTGTATACCCTACTCCCGCCCTGCTCCCCAACTCACCCACTCCTGCTTCCTGGCCCTGGCATTCCCCTGTTAACCACTGTTTTAGGCAGTGTTTCCTTCTCAGTTTGCTGAGAGATACGGTGACTGTGAGCGGGTAACTTTAGGAAAAAGGTAGACAGAAGTTCAAGTGCAACATTGGTGCTCCTCTTGTGACTTTGAACGAATTGTGTCACTGACTTTACCTTGGTCATATAACATACAAGAACATCCTTTCAGACGCGTGATCTAAGTCATCTATCTCTGAGATGAGAATTTATATGCAAGTGATTGATTGAAGAGCTACTCTCAGGAAAGTGTGGCATAGTAGCTTGAATAGGAATGGCCCCTGTGGACTCATTTAGGAATGGTTGGTCGTTACTTGGTGCAACTGTTTTGAGAAGGATTGGGAGTGTGGCCTTGTTGGAGGAGATATGTCAGTGTAATAGGCTTTGAGGTTCCAAAAGCTTATGCCCCCCCCCAGCCCCCGAAGGTCAAGCCTCTCTCTCTCTCCCTCTCCCTCCCCCTTCCCCCAACGCCCATCTCTCTCCTCAACTTTCAGATTTGGATCTACTGCTCCAGCACCACACCTGCCTGCCTGTAACCATGCTCCCTCCATGATAGACATGAACTTACCTATTGAACTCCAAACAAGCTCCCAATTAAGTACTTTCTTTTATAAGATTCCTTGGTCACAGTACAGCTTTCCAGCAATAACAAAGTAACCAAGACAAGTAGAAGAACAAGAGGAAGCCAGAAGAGATAGAAAGAACATTCTGTTAAATTCCAGAGTCAGCCTGGTCCCAAGTAAAGCTCTAGAGTGAAATCGCACAACACAAGTGAACTTTCCTTTTTAAATACTAATCCATGTTAACTAAGGTGGACTGCCTCTTCAAGAAGTTACGATACATGCCCTCACAGTCTATTTGAACTCTAAGTTTCTTGATTATTAAATGACAAAGAATGTAGTCTTCTTCAGTCACACATATAACGCTAGCTATAAAATGATTGTTAAGTCTTCTTCAAGGAACTGAGAAGAATTTTAAAGCTTCACACATCCACCGAGAGAAAAGCCTTAATGAACAATTTGACTGAGGACAGTTCTTTGACTCTTTTACCTAAGACTCTATGAGCTATTGAAACTTCAAAAGCAAGCTTATATGCTAGGTGGTCAGGTACCTGTATATTTTCTGGGTGGTTCTAATTCTAAAGTGAATTAGTACTAAAGTAAAGGTTTAAACATGAACTTCATTCTGTGTGAGTTTTGGGGAGTTATTTTGAAAAATATAGGTATAAATTATCAACAATTCAAAGCTGTAACTGCTTGTGGTTGTTTTCATATTTGTAAGCAAAGTTGAATCAGCAGAACAATACTCCACACTGACAAGATAGTGTTGCATTTTTGTTGAAAGCAAATATGGAATATGAAATATTTTACATTCTTTCAGTATAATCCACATCGAATCTAGGGCTTTGTTTATGGTAGACAAACACCCTACCAGTTAAATAGACTCCTTACTACTTTGCTATATATCTTTCGCATGTGCATATGTGTGTTGTGTATATGGATGTGTGTCAGTGCAGATTGTGAAAGGATGAATGAATTAAATTGATGTGTGTGTGTGTGTGTGTGTGTGTGTGTGTGTGTGTGTGCATGTGTATGTGCATGTATGTAATTTGTCTCATCTAGCTATTCCTAGAGGATTCTCTATCTCTCTCTCTCCCCAGTGCCAGGATTATAGATAAAGAACCAAGACCATCTGACCTCTACATGGCTGCTAGAGATCTAAACTCTAGTCCATATACTTGTACAGTGAATGCTTTACCCACTGGAGCCATCTCCCCAGCCCCAACATTGATATCTCAATACTTTGCTTCTAACAACGACCTTTGCTTTCTATTGAAGGAAAATTCTCAAGCTACTAACTTCATTTTATGTGTACACCTAATATCGGAAGGGTTGGGATTTCCAATAATCCAAAAGCAGTTTTAGCTGGAGACTCACTTGTAAACCCCTACCTTGGAATCTAGCTGAAGCTGGAAACTTATTTGTAGCAAAAATACCTTGTTACACTCTTCTGATTCCCCGTGATTTTTATTTCACCAGTCTTTTGTAAAAAATGTTTGTGATACTGGATAATAAAATGAACATTGCCTTAGGAAATATGTAATCTTGAGGCAATAGATCTACGGGAAAGTTTACAGTGAAGAAATAATGTTAATAAAGAATATCCAATGCATTCATTGTTACATAGACTGTGAATTGGTCTGTTGGTTGTTTTTTTTTTAATCCAATGTATCTTGATTATAAAACCTAGAAACTTAACCAGCATATCACCTTTGACACCTTGAACTGGAAAGTGAGAACGTGTGAAAGAAGATCTTTTGGAGCCTCTTCTAAGAGGCATACATTTCACACTATTGGAATGTTCCAGGCAAGGTCAGTCATTGTTTATATATCATCTCTTAGAACAACTTTAGGGATGTTACATCATAGTTTGTTGAGATTTAGTGATACTTCTCATGCATTTTTTATGTTTGTGTTGCTTAGATGTTCTTATGGTCTTCTTGAGTCCTGATGCTTGCTGCCAGGGACTCTCTCCCCACCAGGAAGAGATATTAAAAATTATCACCAGCAATAATGTCTCATCCAAGAGAAATATAATATCTCCAAAGCCTAACCTGATAAAGTTCAAAAGATGAGATCACCAAGTTGAAAGGAAAATTTTCTGAGTGGGATGACCTTACTGATGGTCATGAAGACTACAGTTTCAACTGCGCTCCCTGGGAGCTGCAGTGAGTGGAGGAAGGAAAATGTGAGACAGAAACAAAGTAGAAAAATGAAGCCAATTCTGTGGAATTTGATACCAAACATGTAATGAAGATTTAATAGTTTAATCACTTAGTTACTCTGAGAAAGCATCTCTACCCCTTTCTGTTTGAGCCCCACAGTCATCCCTACAGAGACATTCAATACACCACCACCACTCAGCAATGAGTCTAAGGATTAACTCTCTTTTCATATCTCTGCAAAATGTATAAAACATCTTTGACAACTAAAAAGTAGCTTGTCATATATGAATGAGGACATCACGAGTTTTACAGGAAAATAGATGGAACTGGAAAATATCATCCTGAGTGAGGAAACTCAAAACCAAATGGGTATGCATGGTATGTACTCACTGATAAGTGGATATTAGCCAAGAAAGTATGGAAGACCCAGGATACAATCCACAGATCTCAAGAATGTTAGCAAGCCAAAGGGCCCAAGTAAGGATGCCTCAATTCCTCTGGTGAGAGAGAAGAAAGCAATTATGGCAGGCTGAAGGAGGGAAGGACCTGGGTTGGAGAGGAGATGGGGAGGGGAAATGGAGAACATGATCAGGTATTGGGGGAAAACAAGAATGAAGCCCTGAGAGCCAGCGGAATGAATGGAAACAGGCAATCTCAGGAGGTAGGAGGTAGGGGGACCCTCTAGGATGTACCAGAGACCTGGGAGATATGAGAATCTTAGACTCAAAGGGAGGGACCTTAGATGAAATGCCCTACAGTGGGGAGAGGGAACTTACAGAGACCACCTCCAGAAGAAAGACAGGACATCAAGTGGAGGCATTGTTCCTGTCTAAAAGAACTACAGAGACAAAAAATGGAGAAGAGACTGAGGGAAAGGAGGTCCAGTGACTGGCACGAATTGAGACCCAGCTCAAAAGGAGGCTCCAAGGCCTGACACTATTACTGATACTATGGTATGTTTACAGACAGGGGCCTAGCATGACAGCCCTCCAAAAGACCTAACAAGCAGCTGACATAGACAGATGGAGATACTTACATCCAACCAATGGACTGAAGTCAAGTGCCCCCGTGGTTGAATTAGGGAAAGGCTGGAAGAAGTTGAGGAGGAGGGTGACCCCATAGGAAGACCAGCAATCTCAATTAACCTGGACCCCTATGATCTCTCAGACATTGAGCCACCAACCAGGCAGCATACACTAGCTGGTCCGAGATCCCTGCCACATATACAGCAGAGGACTGCCTGGTCTGGCTTCAGTGAGTGAAGAAACACCTAACTCTTGAGAAATTTGAGACTCCAAGGAATGGGAAGGCCTGATGGGGTGTGTGGGGTGGGTACATCCTATTGGAGACAGAGGGGTACAATGGGATAAGGAAATGTGTGAGGGCAGACAAGGAGGAGGAGAAGGACTAGACTGTAAAAAAAATTAAAGATTAAAAAAAAAAAACAAAACAAAACCAAAAGAGTCAATACAATTTCATACCAAAGAGCTAAGCTTAATAAACATTTTATTAAGTTTATTGACTGTGTACATGTGCGTGCGCGCGCGCGCGCGCGTGTGTGTGTGTGTGTGTGTGTGTGTGTGTGTGTGTGTGTGTGTGTGTGTACTCATACAGATGCCACAATTCACTTGTGTAGGACAGAGGTCCTGAGATTGAACTCTACTCTTCAGGACTGAAGTTCTTCTAAATTCTCTTATCTGCCCAAGAGTTAGAATGTATGTACCAACGGCCTCATGTTGTTTTCTTGTTCTGTACCTCCTCCCATATATTAACTCAAATAGCAGTAAATAATACGTGCTTAGAGGACAAAGACATGTTTTATGGTACATGGTCACATATCTTGAACCATATGAAAAAAATTTCATACGAGAAGAAACCTCCATCTCCCTGAAGCTTACAAGCTACACAAAAGATGTGATATTCACTGATTAACATAGTCCCAAACAAGTCCATTCCATTATTATCATATGAATGCCTCAAAAAGCCATGGTGATTTCTAAGTCAGGACAGGAGAGGTGTAATATACATGTCTCATTTATGGCTGTTTACCTAAACATTCCTATGTTCCTGCTATTCTCTAGACCTTGACAAGTTGTGGATTTCTATGTTAAGTGCCATCTCCTGCTAGAAGATGCTTTTCTAATGAGGATTGAGAAATGCCCTAGTCTATGGGTATAACAATGAGTGATAAGGAGTAATTTAAATAATATTTTCATTTAGCTTATGCCATGGTTTGCATAGGAATGTGGCCCCCTGTGAGGAGCGGGTGTGGCAGCAGTCCCAAGAAGGCGCCAGGGACTGCAGCTAAGTCTTATGACTTGCACCTGACTTCCTCATACACCTGACAATAAGCCACAACCATCGTGAGAGCTGCACAGTTGCACCAGGATACTGGTGAATCCATTTTGGTGGAGACATGCCCCTGCTGCCCTGATTAGCTGAAGCTGTGTGCCTGGTGAGGTGACATGGCCTGCCGTGAGTGGATGAGGGCTGAGAGTATGTAAGAGTGAGAGGCCCGGGTTAGAGAAAGATGAGGAAAAAGATGAAGCGAGAGAGATGAAGACTGAAGCATGCTGAATAAACTGCTGTTAGAAGAACTGGTGGTCATGTCGTCCTTGCTGGTCGAGAGCAGACTCGACAGCCCCCATTGACTTATAGGTTCAAATGCTTGATTGCCATGGAGTAGCAGTTTGAAAGCATTAAGAGGTTGTTGAAGGAAGTGTGATACTGGGGATGAGCTTTGGAATTTCAAATGCTCAATCTAGACCAAGTCTCTCTCTCTCTCTCTCTCTCTCTCTCTCTCTCTCTCTCTCTCTCTCTCTCTCTCTCTCTCTCTCTCTCTCTCTCCCCCTGCTGCCTGTTAATCTGAATGCAAAACTCTCAACTGACTTTCCAGCACCATCTCTGCCTGTGTGCTGCCATGCTTCCTGCCATGACAACAATGGACTAAAACTCTGAATGTAAGCAAGCCCCAATGAAATATTTCTTTTTTAAGAATTACCGTGGCTAGCAAGATTTTACTGAAAGGACCCAGACGTAGCTGTCTCTTGTGAGACTATGCCGGGGCCTAGCAAACACAGAAGTGGATGCTCACAGTCAGCTAATGGATGGATCACAGGGCTCCCAATGGAGGAGCTAGAGAAAGTACCCAAGGAGCTAAAGGGATCTTCAACCCTATAGGTGGAACAACATTATGAACTAACCAGTACCCCTGAGCTCTTGACTCTAGCTGCATATGTATCAAAAGATGGCCTAGTCGGCCATCACTGGAAAGAGAGGCCCATTGGACACGCAGACTTTGTGTGCCCCGGTACAGGGGAACGCCAGGGCCAAAGGGGGGGAGTGGGTGGGTAGGGGAGTGGGGGTGGGTGGGTAAGGGGGACTTTTGGTATAGCATTGGAAATGTAAATGAGCTAAATACCTAATAAAAAATGGAAAAAAAAAAAAAAAGAATTACCGTGGCATGGCATCTCTTCGCAGCAGTAGAGCACTGACTAAGAGCAGAATAGATTCTGTCTTAGATCCTATGACCTATCTAGCTTTATGTTCCTAGAACTAATAATAGTACTGTGTATGAGTTTTATCTCATGAAATAGGCCTTAATACCACTTAGAATATGATTCACTAATCTCATGCCATTGACGCTACTAGAGGACTACTGGGTATGTCTTACCAAGCTGGTAGTTCTTGCAGCTCTCAGAGTTGACTTACTCTTATTTTTGTGAACTTGCATACCTTCAGCAGCTCTACAAATCTTTCTTTTTCTTTCTTTCTTTGTTTTCTATGTAGTATACCTTTATGTCACCTGGGTAGCCTGGAACTCTCTGTGTAGGCCAGGCTGATCTCAGACTCACAAAGATCTGTCCTGAGTGCTGGAATTAAAGTCATGGATAAGCACAGATGAATGTTCTCAGAGTGTACCCCATATTAGTGAACAATGCTGTTCTCAGAAAGCATGGGTTATTAAATGAAACAACAATTTCAGGAGTAAGTGACCTCCTTGATAGTTATTGGTCACAGAGGCACTAGAGCCAGCCCCTGAAACAATACATAATATCATTGTGATTTTCTGTTCATCATAATTAGATGATAAGACTCTATTACTCTTGACTCAAGACAATTTGGTTGAAGGACACAGCCTTTTGGCTTTTCGGTTATCTCCCTGCTGGCTAGCTTTCATAATGCTGGATGTTGTACAGGTGTGCTAGCAGAGAAAAACACAAATCAAAAGACATCCATCTAGTGCTGAAAACTGCATGCTAGGATATCAACTTGCCAGGCAAGATGTGTCCATCATTCCAAGAAAGAAAAAGACTGTGAGGGTATCCATTTGTTCTTTGCTATTTGGAGCTTGTTTCACAGAGGAATTGCAAGGATGCTGGTATTGTAAGCATGCTTAAGACACATACATATCTGGGGAAGCCATAGGTGCTAGGGAGGAATCTAGTGATACTCTTTTTCTAAATGGAAAACTAACTTCTATGTATGTATGCATATATACACAGATTTGTGCTGCATCAAACCTTAGTCAGAAATCTCCTTATTGCAATAGCTTGTGATTAATGCAAAGTCACACTACTCTTCCAAGTCCTGAGAACAAATTGGCTGAGTTCTCACCCATTGATTGAACATCCATATCAATGACCCACCCCCCTACCCCAAGGCTCAGATGATATCACAAAGGAAGGGGCAGAAATGACAAAAGGCCCATAGGGTAGAGAGGTATATGTGAAATATTGTCCTCTGAACATGACATGATGGTTGCATACATGTCACAACAGCAAGACCTGTACAAGATCAAACCAATTAAAACTTCGAGTGAAGGAAACAAGGACTCTTGAGGTTCCATTTCTAGTGTAGGACCTATATGCAGATGGATGCTTGGAGAGGGATGGTCACTTTCCTTTAGGACTGTGGCTACTGGAAAGCTCATGAATGATCCTATGCTCATGTGCACGTGAACAGACCTAAGTGCACTGAGAAGGTTAGTTGCATAAATAAAAGTTATAAATGGAAAGGATGAAATTGGAAAGGAGATAAGATGGCAGTTGTTTGGGGTAAATTGATGAAGATAAATTATATTATCAAGGGAAGAGATATTTAAAGAAAAAGACAATAGGCTTGAGGCTTGAGGCATGTTCCCTGTCACTTTAGCATGTCCATTGATGTCATTCTTGTTAAACTCATGTGTGGTCAGCCATATTGGTGAGATTTTATGGGTGTAGCTTCTGGTAGTATTGGAAGACACAACCTCACAGCATATCCCCTCATTCTTTGGCTCTTACAGTCTTTCTGTACCATTTTCCTCAATGTTTCCTGAGTCTTAGGTGATGGAGTCCATTGACACTGGGCTTTATAACTATGCACTGGGATTGGTTGTTTTGGTGGTGGTAGTAGGGTTTTTTGTTGGTGGTGATGGTGATGGTTTGGTTGGTTTCTTTTTTTGTTGTTGGGGTTGTTGTTATTGTTGTTGTTATTGTTGTTGTTTGGTAGTGATCTCTGCTATTGAAAACAAGTTTCTTTGATTATGAGTAAAGACTATATTTATCTTTGGGTATAAGTGTGAATGTTAATAGATTGCTGTAGGGATTATGTGGGTCAATCTCACACGAAGTTCTATAGGTAACTTAGGAAAGGTGGGAGCAGGAGAGGTGGTCATTCCCAGTGAAGAGCATACCAATTTGTTGTCCAGTGTCCATAGATCAGCCCTGAAAACATACATACAAGTAACACTGTATATACTGAGCAGGTTATATTTAGGAGGGAGGGGAGAGGGAGAGGAAGAGGGAGCGGGAGAGGGAGAGGTGGAGAGAGAGAGAGAGAGAGAGAGAGAGAGAGAGAGAGAGAGAGAATGCAAAAATAATTAGAGACAGAAAACAAAGGCCATGAATTTGAAGAAGAGTGGGGCATGATAAATAGGGAGGGTTTGCTGGTGAGGGAATGAAGGAAGAAATATTATGATTATAGTGTAATCTCAAAAATAAAATTAAAGAGAAACAGAGACAGAGAGTGAAACAGAAGGATATACCCAAGGGTGAGTATTGGCTTCTCAAGAAGAAATAGTTGACTTATAGCATTTTAACAAGTAGGAATCTGTGCGATTTAAGTGATATTTTTCTTTTTTTTTTCCATTTTTTATTAGGTATTTCGCTCATTTACATTTGCAATGCTATACCAAAAGTCCCCCATAGCCACCCACCCCCTCTCCCCTACCCACCCACTCCCCTTTTATGGCCCTGGCGTTCCCCTGTACTGGGGCATATAAAGTTTGCGTGTCCAATGGGCCTCTCTTTCCAGTGATGGCCGACTAGGCCATCTTTTGATGCATATGCAGCTAGAGTCAAGAGCTCCGGGGTACTGGTTAGTTCATAATGTTGTTCCACCTATAGGGTTGCAGATCCCTTTAGCTTCTTTGGTACTTTCTCTAGCTCCTTCATTGGGGGCCATGTGATCCATTCAATAGCCGACTGTGAGCATCCACTTCTATGTTTGCTAGGCCCAGGCATACTCTGACAAGAGACAGCTATATCAGGGTCCTTTCAGCATAATCTTGCTAGTGTATGCAATGGTGTCAGCATTTGGAAGCTGATTATGGGATGGATCCCCGGATATGCTAGTGTCTACATGGTCCATCCTTTTATCTCAGCTCCAAACTTTGTCTCTGTAACTCCTTCCAAGGGTGTTTTGTTCCCACTTCTAAGGAGGGGCATAGTGTTCACACTTCAGTCTTCATTTTTCTTGAGTTTCATGTGTTTAGGAAATTGTATCTTATATCTTGGGTATCTTAGGTTTTGGGCTAATATCCACTTATCAGTGAGTACATATTGTGTGAGTTCCTTTGTGAATGTGTTACCTCACTCAGGATGATGCCCTCCAGGTCCATCCATTTGGCTAGGAATTTCATAAATTCATTCTTTTTAATAGCTGAGTAGTACTCCATTGTGTAGATGTACCACATTTTCTGTATCCATTCCTCTGTTGAGGGGCATCTGGGTTCCTTCCAGCTTCTGGCTATTATAAATAAGGCTGCTATGAACATAGTGAAGCATGTGTCCTTCTTACCAGTTGGGGCATCTTCTGGATATATGCCCAGGAGAGGTATTGCTGGATCCTCCGGTAGTACTATATCCAGTTTTCTGAGGAACCGCCAGACTGATTTCCATAGTGGTTGTACAAGCCTGCAATCCCACCAACAATGGAGGAGTGTTCCTCTTTCTCCACATCCACGCCAGCATCTGCTGTCACCTGAATTTTTGATCTTAGCCATTCTGACTGGTGTGAGGTGGAATCTCAGGGTTGTTTTGATTTGCATTTCCCTGATGATTAAGGATGTTGAGCATTTTTTCAGGTGCTTCTCTGCCATTCGGTATTCCTCAGGTGAGAATTCTTTGTTCAGTTCTGAGCCCCATTTTTTAATGGGGTTATTTGATTTTCTGAAGTCCACCTTCTTGAGTTCTTTATATATGTTGGATATTAGTCCCCTATCTGATTTAGGATAGGTAAAGATCCTTTCCCAATCTGTTGGTGGTCTTTTTGTCTTATTGACGGTGTCTTTTGCCTTGCAGAAACTTTGGAGTTTCATTAGGTCCCATTTGTCAATTCTCGATCTTACAGAGCAAGCCATTGCTGTTCTGTTCAGGAATTTTTCCCCTGTACCCATATCTTCAAGGCTTTTCCCCACTTTCTCCTCTATAAGTTTCAGTGTCTCTGGTATAAATCTACTTTTACATTATTAAGTCATATGTTTTGACATACATAATTCTATTCAAGTAATTTTCTTTTATAAATGAGATTCAAATGTGTTTTATGAAGTGTGCTGTATAGCTTTCTAGCCTAAGAAAGAAAAACAGGTCAGAAATGTTCAAAGGAATTCTTACTATACACAGGTTACAGAAAGGTCACAGTATGTTTTCAAGGTAAATATTATTCATAATCTTGTTTCTGAGATTTTAGCAGAAAGGTGCAGGGACTCACACACATATCCACACCATATACATAAATACATACACACACACACACACACACACACACACACACACACACACACACACACACACATATATATACCTCTGCTGGGATATATTTTTTCTAAAATAAGTTTCCTTACGAATTCAAGCATGTTTTTGTTGCTGTTTTCTGTATTCCAAGTTGGCTTTGATCTCACTATGTTCAGTCAGGTTGGTTTCAAACTCACAGCAATCCTGCTGCCTCTGCCTGCTAAGTCTGGGATCTCTGGTGTGAGATACCATGCTGCCCTTAGCTATTATATCACATATGTTTGCAGTATCTCTCAAAGGAGGAAATATTGTCTCTTACACAGGCTTCAGGTGCATCAAAATTCTTGACCCTCAGCCAACAAGAGACTTAAACTAACTGGATCCCCAGGCTAACAGGCTCCTTCCCCTTCCTGAGTACTCTTAACTGTCCCTGTCTTTTTCTGCCCTGACCTTACTTCAGGGGTGGGAAGGAAGCAGACCCTTACACTTGTGTGTAAGTGTGCAGGCTCCTACTCAGATATGGGAGAGACAGATCCCAGTACTTAGCCTTCCTTCAGGCTCTAACATACCTCATTCCCTTAATACCTACAGCATGATTTATTCAGTACCTGAAAGTAATATTTATTTTAACCTGCTTGCAGTATTGTGAATCTCCTTAACCTATGAATATTTAACAAAACTTGTCACTTTATAGCCTGAAACAAAATATAACTAATTGGTCCCCAAATAAGTTAATTTTGTTTTGTAATGTTTTAATTTTATGAGAATTTCATACATAAACACTATATTTACATCATTTCTAACCCCCCTCTTTACTTTCATCTACTCCCATGTTTCCCTGCTCTTAAAATTTGTGACTTCTTCATATGCATTATATGTATGTATGTATGTATGTATGTATGTATGTATGTATGTATGTATACATGAATGTAAATACATAATGTATGTGTAAATATAGCCTGCTGGATCTCATTAGTGTTTCTGTTATGCTTGTGTGTTTAGGATCTGGATAACCTATTAGGGGAGTTGTTCCTGGAAAAGACTGATTTTCACTCTCTGAACAGTAATTAATTGTTGCATTAAGAATCTGAGATCCTAGCCGGGTAGTGGTGGCGCTTGCCTTTAATACCAGCACTTGGGAGGCAGAGTCAGGTGGATTTCTAAGTTCAAGGCTACCCTGGTCTACAGAGTGAGTTCCAGGACAGCCAGGGCTACACAGAGAAACCCTATCTCGGAAAAAAAAAATCTGACACCCTTTGTCAAGGAGCAGGTCCTTGTGATACTTCATCCTTCCATGTTAGCATGTCAACTGGTGTTCCAAGTGACTATTCTAAACACTTATTATTATATTCACAGATAAGTGTAGCTCTTACTCCTCAATAAAGAAACTTTCTTTTCTTTTAATCAGTGAAAAACCATTACAGAAATCCACAAGTCATTGAAACTCAGAGAACTGTTGAGTGTGGGGTATGCAGTCCCAGCTGATATGTCTACCACACAACCCCCATAACTAAGGCTCAGGGAACACTGCAGAAGAGGAAGTGAAACGATTAGAAAAGGACTTCTGCTGGGATATAGCATTTTCTGTATATGATAACCAAGCTAATTTTACGTGATTTTTTAAAAGCATCCAAAAGAACTTAACGGGATAAAAATATTGTCTCAACACCTTGCTTTTCTCAAAAAGGGGGAAGGGTCCTCCATGTACTTCAAAAGCATCAGTTCACTTATTCCTCCCCTCTTCTATTTAATGTGTATGGAGAAATGCCGTTTTAAAAATGAAGCAACCACATCACCATCTGCTCTGTCCCTTTGGCTTTATTCCTGTGGTACACGTTGACCTGATAACCAAATGTCATCATTTCCTTCTTTGCCTACAGCCTTCTCTTGCTATAGACATTTCATCCCTGAAACACAGCAAGCTACTCGGGCTTGGGAATTACCATTCCCTAACAACCGTGGTCCACCAAGAAGCCAGTGCTGTGTGTTTCTGTTCTTTCTGCCTAGTGTAGAGTAACCCTGAAAGCCATGTTCCATATCCAATATCCAGACGTATCCACAAGAAATAAATTCCAGTTGCTCAGAGTGACCCTAATCTTGAAAGTGAAGTTTATGTCACCTACATCCTTGTCCTGATGTTTTCAGGATTAACCTCCTAAATAAAGCATATGTTCTCAAATCCTTGGTGGGATTCTTTGTCTATGAGAAGCAAACTAAGACAGCTGCTCTTAAACTAAATCATATCTGTTCTTCAAAACTTGCGTTCAACAATTCCATAGGACTCTGATCTTTTTCTGTTTTTAGAATTCTGAGGCTTACAACTCAGAAAAGACTATAGATAACTTTATTCCAAGATCTTATTTTTCAGAGGAGAAACCTGGATAGGAGGTGGAGAGCTTGCAGTTATTAACTGGCCTTTTGGTGTTAAAGCATAGCATTCTGTTTAGTTCACCCTATGACTGGGGTAAGTCATATTAAATTAAATATGAGGTCACAAAAGAATGGACTTCACTAGAGAGATGGGGCAAACTTACAGGGAGCAGAGAAAAATATTAAGAAGAGAAGACTGAAAAGGACTAGAGGAAGAAAACACAATTACTTAAGTACAAAAAATGAAAGAGGATCCAGTAAATGACTTTGGCTATAAAACATGAACTTTTCCTTTAAGCCCGTATTTAACTAAAGACAGAATGAAAATTGGATGCCTCTGCCTTTGTTTTGTCATTTTTTTGTGTCTCATTGAATTTGCTGAAGGTACAAAAACAAGTCCTTGTCTTAAACCTGCAACCACCTTGGATTTTTAGAAAGAAAAAAAGCCTACAGGACAGATCACCCCCATATGAGGACACATATCCAAACACCCCAGAGCAGAAGGGATCTGACATCCACTGTCTCCTTAAACAATAAGCATTTCTTCAGATAACCCTGCAGGACCAGAGCTGATATAATGAGAACAATAAGGAAATCTAGACCAGAACAGTTTTTAACAATACCCTGTGCCTTTTGTCCCAACCCCCCCCCCACACCTCTGCTTAAGCTTAAGCTCTTGTCAGCACCCCAAAGATGGAATTGGAGTTGCTGGATCCCTTGAATAAACCTCCCCTCAGTGATTTTCAGCATTACTGGTCCCTTTAATTAGCACATTGGGACTGGCAGCCAAGTCTAGTTTATTGGTGCTGCTAAAGCTGAGGCTTTTGCCCAAAATCCCACAAAGCACAGTTACAGAAGGGGATAATAGGTGGTCCATTTTCTATTCCCACTAGAATTACATGGAGAGCTTTTGAAGTCACTAAAACCTGGATCCAGTCCCTACAGAGCCTGATTTAATTAATTTGGTGTTCAGCCTTGGCATTGGGACTTTAAGGAATTCCAGCTGACTTTAGCATGAAGCCAAGAGTGCAAACCACTGGTTTTCTGTTAACAAACTATATTATTTTTCCATTATTGAGATAAGAAATTATACTGCCTCTTAGAGCCAAAAGGGGATCAAAGGATATTTTAAAATGAAGAAGTGAGAAAATAGTATATTTTAAATTCTTATTTTTAATTAACAAGCACAATGAAAAACAGAGACAACTATTCTTTAACACGTAGTGTTCATTATAGACTGAATAATAGTCCCAAAGATATCTATATCTTAAAAGCCAGAACCTGGGATTCAAGTTTTCTCATAAGTGAAGCTTTGTAGTTATAGTTAAATTAATGATCCCTAGCTGGAGAGGTTGTACTAGATTATCAGAACCGACCCAGTATGACCACAGTGTTTCTCACAAGATGGAGTCAGGAATGTTAGCCAGGAAAGCGGGTAGTATGAGCTAGCAGAAGAGTGTGATTTGCATGGCCAGGTCTAGCCTCCATAAGAATTCATTAAATAGGCCTCTGCCAGCTTGGCAACAATGTATGCCTTACCCCTAGAGCCTAAAAGGGTATGTGTGGTGCCAAAGCCTTGATTTAATCATTTCTCATCTTTAGAATTATAACAGGAGACATATATGATGTTTTAACCCACTAGGTTTTGGGGCAAACTGTATCCATGATGAATAGAAAGTAAGAAAACATAGGGGTTATTAACTAGTTATCACTAGCTACAAAGACAGACTTTTAAAATAATTTAATAAACATTCTCCTTTAATCCTATATCCTATGCACATCCTTGGCAACTCTTAATGTAATGATTTGAGTGAAATGTCAAAATTAGAACCCTTTGAACTTTTGGAAGCTCAAGACAAATGACTTCCTGTGGTCACAACTGATGATTCCTGATTCCAAAGATACACAATGAAATTGTAGTTGATATAACATAGGGAACATACTAAGCTTCTATACGATTACTTATTCATTCATGTGTCCCCTACATCCACTTCTATGCCTATCTAATGTTGGTCTCTGCAAGTGCATGAAGAAGAAAGGCCTATGTATCAACTATGTAGGGCTATGTATCAACTCTGTTTAGGTATATAATCTATGCAATTCTTAAAAATGTGGTGTTAAGTTCTAGTCTATTTGAAATCTGCTATTGCAAACTGCTTAGGATAAATAAGAAATGCAAGTTAATAGTTAATCAAATATATTGCCATGTTAGATACTAATCTAGTTAATTATAGTCAGCTGTTTTCAAAGTTAAACAGATAGTAAGTAACTAGAAACAAACAATTCAGATATACTATAGATAGATAAATAGTCTTCAAAAACTTCAGAGATTAACAGAATTTAAAGATGTTTGATTATTTAAAAATCCTTTTTTCACAAGGAGACAGGTCTGTGCTTGGCAGCACACTTACTCCATATCAATGAAGATGATAAGCATCAAAGATCCTCCATATGGAGTTTGCTTCAAATGTGGCAAGCTAGGCACTGTGCAAGAAAGTGCCCTTGCTTCAATTGCAGACAGAATACAGTTCAAACTGGACAAACAAGAATTAGAAAAGTCTACTGCCTAGCTTTTCAAGGACAAGATAGGTAAGTCCTTCATAATTCCTGCTTCACAAAAAAGCCTGTCATATACTGGGCCAGAGGGCTGAAGATGGATGTGTCAATGTTAAATTTGTGAGTGACTGTCCATGCAGCCAGAAACCTCTGTCATTTCAATAGTTCTGTAAAAAGCTTGCTCTACAGTTTCAGATAGTCAAGTACTGTTTATAACTTCTCAGAGGTCTGATGGGGTTGAAGACTAGAAATTATCATAATTAAACTTAAATTGTTAGGATTTAGAAAAAAATTATAAGGTCAATGCAAATTATGATAAAAATGATTTAACTAGAAAACTGTAACTCAACAACTTACAGTGGATAATAGAGTACTTTCTCCAAAGTTACCAAATACCAATGGACTAGACATTGTGAATATATATAATGTATTAATGTAAAATAAAGATCCTTTTATTGGACTAAGAGTGGAAAATGTAGAATCTCTTATAAGCATCACCTATCAATGAAAAGTCTGAGGCAGGAAATAGGCAGTGGGAAACCAGTAGGAAGAGAGAGGATTCTGGGAAATAGAGAATAAATGGAGTTTCTGGGAAAGTATGAGAGAAAGAGAGAGAAAGAGAGAGAGGGAGGAGGGAAAAGGGGAGGGGAAGGAGAAGGGAGAGGGAGAGAGAAGTAAACTAGCAGATAGATGAACTCAGAGAGACACTGAGATATACAAAGAAGATGTGGAGAAAGAAGCAGGCTGTGACTGAAGGAGAGAAAATTAACGAATAGTAGACATAGTCAGGGAACGAGCCAAAACTTATGGCCTAGGCATTTTAATAATAATAAAAATATCTTATTAGTCTCGGCATAGTCATTCCAGGAGCTGGGGCTGGGAAAGGAAAGCAGATTTAAATTATTTTAGCACTAGGGCTGTTAGGTATAAAACATGCAGGATCCAATTGAATGTGAATTTCAGAAAACAGTGAATTTTTTAGAATAAGTGAATCTCAAATACTGTGCTGTATCAATGTTATAAAGCATTTACTTATACGAGGAAATGAAGGTTTTGTGTTCACACAGAATCACTGGGGAGTATCTGGAGTGTGACACACACAGGGATGTGCCTTCAAGGAAAGGAACAAAAATGGCATTATCTAGCCTGAAAGGCTGGAGTGGACACCTTTTGTAGCCTGGCAACCTTTTTACTGTCTGTGTGGCAAGAGATTTTACAATACAGAATCCTTCTTCAGACTCTTAACATAAACCTCCTGTTCTTCTCAGTCAGTCTATAGTAGTGATTTTCATGGACGCTACAAAGAATTTTAATGTAGCCATATTTGATACATATATCTGATATATGTATGAATTTATATATTTAGTTTACTTTGTTTTCCAAGGGGATTTGCATTTGCTTTCTTGTCCATCAGAATTAAGTTCATCATCACCAAACTAGTTTTCACTAAATTGTGCTGTGCTAAATATGCATAAAAAAAAAACCTCTCAAAGCCAGAATCCTGAACTTTGAACCAGGATTCAATCATGTTGAGCCAAATTGTCTTCTTGCTTCCCATGTCCAGTCCCTCTCCAGGCATGGCAAACATGGAGATCCCTACATTTAGTGAAATTCAAATGTCTCTAACCATGTTCCAAATTCTCTTTGCCCAATCTTCTGACCCTATTAATGTCCTGATCGTACTCCAACTGGTGGGGCTTGGGTCCTGGAACCCTGTCTAGGGGTAGAGAGGAAATGAAGAAAGGAAACACAGAGACATATTCACAGAAAAGCTGGGGTCAGGTGGGAGTGTACACTATGATGGAGGAGACCTACTATCACCAGGAACACAGAACTTTTTTATTAGAAACAAAACAGAGGGCAGGCATAGATAGTTTTGATAGGAGGTCTCTCTAAGGGACTGTAAGTGTCCAAGAGGAAGGAATTAAAGTTGCTAGTTTTTATACACATTGATCAACCATCTGCAAACACTGGTACTCAGGCAGAAATAAAAGAAGGCTTTGCCAACTTGATTCTGGAGCACATAAGGAGAAGCTTTGCTAACTTTCCATGGGTCAAAGCCTTAGAGAGCATGCCATGCCAAGCCCATGTCAACCATTCACACTCACGAAGAACTTAGCTCACTCCCTCTACCAGCCAATATCCTGAGCACACACTTGTGCTCTTTGTGACTTCTTTTTGACTCTTTCTACAAATCATTTTATATGTTGCTAGATTATGTTTGTGAGTATTTTTTATTTCTATTTATTTTATGCATTTTTAGATATGCAAGTGTCTTGTCTGCATGTATTTATGTGCATCACATGTGTGTCTGGTGCCTATTGGGGAGGGATCACAAACTTGCATCGCATTCCAAAGAACTGGAATTACGGGAGATTGTGAACTGCTATGTGGATGCCAGGAACTGAATGCCAGCTCTTTGCAAGAGGAACAAGTACTCTTTTTTTTTTTAATTTTTTATTAGGTATTTTCCTCGTTTACATTTCCAATGCTATCCCCCATACCAACCCCCCTACTCCCCCTTTTTGGCCCTGGCGTTCCCCTGTACTGGGGCATATAAAGTTTGGAAGTCCAATGGGCCTCTCTTTCCAGTGATGGCTGACCAGGCCATCTTTGTAACAAGTACTCTTAACTGTTGAAACATTTCTTCAGCCCCAGTAGTTTTAATACATAGAATTTTTTCTTACCTGTTTGGTTGGCACTAGTACTTGACTCCTTTAGTAATTTGGGTAGAGTTTCTCATTCTTTTTCAGTTTATGAAGAAATCTGTGGAATTTTATCTATACATAATCTTGGTCTTTACATTTTGATAATTTTTGTCAGGAAAACCATCTCATTGTTTTGTCTTTGAAGAAAGAGTTCTTGATTATGAACTCAATTTATTCTGCATCAGATCAGACTTCCTATTTATTTTTCACACATTTTCCTAATTTATATATTCTAGCTGTTTATTTCCTCAAGGCTGTAAATATATTAGCAAGCCATTGTTTGTTTATAATCCCTTAAAACTATTTTTGTAGAGCAGCAGTAATGTCAACTGCTTCATTAACAAATTTAATAATTTCAGTATTCTGACCTTGTCTCTTGGTTAGCCTGTACACAGGTATGTCAATACTATTGATCCTTTCAAAGTGCTGACATTCCGTGCCTTTGATTTTCTCTTACTGTTCTTCTGTTCTCTATTACTAATATTCTCTCTGATGATTTTCTTCCTTTTGCTTACTTCAGACATTATTTTTGTTTGTTCCCTCTACTTTTTTTCCTTATTTTCCTGAGGTTTGGGCTACTTATTGGAAGCCTTTAGTCCTCTCTAATAAGTATGTTGACAGCATAAAGTTTTCTTTAAGCATCTGTTTTCTTTTATCCTACACCATCTGGGCATATGTTTGTTCTCATTTATTTCAAAGCATTACAAAGTGTTTTTCTTGGAGATTTATTCCTTGACCCTGTGTTATTTGAGAGTCATTCCAGTATAGTTAGAGAAAATACTCCACATGATTCTTTTAGAAACCATAGCAGGTACCCAATTAGCATGCATCAAAAGAATTGTCCACTATTCAGGGAAAAAATATGTCTATTCTTCTTCTGTTGGGTGTCATCTTTCAAAGATGTTAGTCATAGCTCATTGGCCTATAGCATTATTTGTAGTTTTAGTATTCCCCTTGATCTTCTCTGCAGTTGTGTTATCACTGAAATCAGAGCACTAATACCTGCAACCACTC
The DNA here is from genome assembly GCF_000001635.26 of Mus musculus. Lineage (NCBI taxonomy): Eukaryota > Metazoa > Chordata > Mammalia > Rodentia > Muridae > Mus > Mus musculus. The sequence goes on along the minus strand of NC_000068.7, from coordinate 138,682,902 downwards.
CTAATGAACTGCTGGCTTCCTCCTTCATTGATCCCACTTTGTGCCTCATGGAAATTGGGGCTGTGCCTTTAGATGAATATGTGTTGCAGCTATTATACTATCTTTATTTGTTAATCATATTTGCACCACAGAATATCATTTTCTGTGTTTGGTAACAGTTTTTTCTAGAATCCTGTAAGTTTTTTTCCCCCTTTACTGACACAACATACCCTGAGAAAAGCTTAAATAGAGAAATGTCTTACCTTTTATTGCAGTTCCAGGAGGATTCAATCCATCATGACAGAAAAGATATGACACAAGGCAGGAGATGCATGTTATGATCGGTTATATTGCCTTTAAACACAGAAATGACTATGAACATGAAGTGCAGCCAGGCTATATAGCCTCAATGCACCACCTCATGAAAGTTCTATAACTCTTCAAATAGGATCACCCAGTGCTTCCTAAGTGTTCAATCATGTGAATCTATGGGAGACATTTTATTTACAAACCATGAGTATCTCATGTTTAATTTTAGTGTATGAGTTAGGGTTCTCCAGAGAATTAGAAGTGACACTGATTATGTGTCTGTCTGTCTTGTGTGTGTGTGTGTGTGTGTGTGTGTGTGTGTGTGTGTATGTGTGTGCGCGCGTGTGCGCGGGCGCGCGCGCACGTGCACGTGCATGTGTATGTTATTATGTTATTTATTGTGAAAACCAGCTAATAAAGGATATTGAAGCTTACAGAAAATAAGAAAGGCTGGTATAATAACTAAGTTTGAATTTGAAGGCCTAATAACCTGGAGTTTGTGTGATGATGATGAGAAAGATGAGTGTGAGACACTCAGTGTATTCCATGATGCCTACCTATATCAATGGTGACAGTATATGTCACCATTTATAATCCTTTAACAGTATATATCAACAGAAATCCAAATGCTGAAAGCACAGCCAGAAATAACATGTAGTCAGTTATATGAATGTCACTTGACTCAGAATTTACTCATAAAATCAATATCACAGTTAATATAGTATATGCAATCAAGACATTTTGCTTACTATCTCTATGAAATAATTTACACACATATACACATGCACACACACACATACACATTTGTGAAATTTTGAAATTCTTTTTTGGATAGTATATACTTAAATGAAAACATTTTTAAATTATTTCTTTAATTTGAGTATGTATCCAATTATATTTGTAATTACTCATAGGTAATGCTTATATCTATCAATTTGTAATTGGTTTTCGATATGTTGTATTTTTGTTTCATTTAGTCGTCAATTAATGTGCTTTGTATCAACTAAATTTTTCTAGTTTTTTATTTTAATTCCTTTTATTTACCATTTCTTAGGTTATTTTTACAGTGATTGTTCATAAGATCACAATTAACATCTTAATTTATAGCAATCTAGTTGTATTAGCACGCATTTAAGTTTTATAATACACCAAAAACTCCATTCCAAGGCAACTAAATTTCTCGTTGAGTGTGTGTGTGTGTGTGTGTGTGTGTGTGTGTGTGTGTGTGTGTGTGTATGTGCTGTCATTGCCATAGAAACAACATCATACAGCTTGGTTCATCAGTGCAGCTGTATAATTATTGGTTTATGCAAATACTTTTTAAATTACACATGAGAAAAACACTTCAAAGCAAAATACATTTACATCAGCTTTTATATAGCCCTATATAGTTGATTTTTCCCAATACTCTTTACTTTTCTCCCTTAACATTCATTTATAGTTAGTGTTCTTTATGATTTGAACCTGAAATGTCCTCCACAATTTCATGGTTTTAATGATCGTTTTCAAGGTGGCAGCTCTATTTTAGCAGACTCTGGGTTGAAGAGGTTGTGCCTCCTGTGTCCTAGTGGACTCAGAGCTTTGAAAGTTATAACCAGCATGTGGTCCCTCCACACTCCCTGTTCCAGCTTTGCTGTTATAAGAAAAACTTCTGATGCCATGAATGAGCTACTCCATCATGCTTTCCCTTACATGATAGATTCAATCCCTTGGTAACCATGAGGATTCGCTTAAGTTGTTGCTGTCAGGTATTGTTAGCACAACAACACAAGAGTTGCCCATGCTGTGTCAGTCCCTTTCAGCTTGAAAGTCTATACCCTGCCCTTCCCCAACTAGGTCCTGCAAGGCTGCTGTTTTCAACCATGATTACAGGCTGGATGCTTTCCAGGCTAGCACAAAACAGAACAGGGGACAGAAGAACAGCACTAGAGAAGTGTCCTGTGTCCATTGACGGCTTTCCTGAGATCCATCCTCTGATACTGATTAAAAGTTTTGCATGTAAGTGTAAGGCTCTGATTAATTTCCATAAGTCTGTAAGTGTTGATACTATTTTTGATCGATTTCTTATAGCTTTACGAAGGAGAGAATTTTCAGATGTCCTTGCTCTGCCATTTTTTGCTGGCATCCATCTTCTACAATATTTTGATATACTATAAACATATAAAATATCAAAGGGGGAAATTAGAAAGATTTAAAATGTATTTTTATTTGCTTCTCAGCATTCTCATGCCATGAAACAATATGATCTGTGTGTCATAGTCTACCTTTATGATTATTCTGTGTAACCATTTCACTATAGCACATAAGTTGTTCCAAACATGGCTGTAGTGGCATAGGAAAATAATTCAAGTATTTTGTGTTCAAAACAGAGACTAGAACTTGATGATCTCTTGCAGAAGCTAACAATAAAGGGTTTGTGTTGAGAGAGCTAACTTTATAAGTCATGCAAGCTATGGTGAACGTATTATTTTTGGTATTTGTTAGACTATTTATGGCCTTGATATCTTTTATTATTATTATAAATTTAATACTCTTTCTGAAAACTAGGTAAAAATGTATATTTAGTTCCTGTTTAATATGACCCAGAAAATTAATTGAGCAAAAATATCACTTGTCCTATTTCAAATCCTACATAGCATCTTTCAATGTCCTTGGAATTACAGTTTATCATTACAAACCAGGAGTACATTTTGATGCCGGTTGCATTCATGAATAACCTCCATGGTAAAATTCCAATTTCATCTTCCAATTATATTATCTGTACACTCACAGAAAACAAACAAACAAACACTACACATATAAGACCTCATTACATGGATCCTATGAACTGTGAACTATGCAAATGAAAATTACATCATTCATTGGAGAGGGTACTTTTTCACAGTCTCCTAAATTAAAATATAAATCTAAGCAAAATCTCATGTGATTTACAGACACATTGCAAACTGGGATGCCCTGGCATGGATAATCTAGCCACAGCTTACTGAAATTTGATTGTATACACTCCATTAAGCAAGGCCTCAGGGACTCTCAGAAGTTGTTCTTGGTATTTCTTGCTACTCTCTTCTCTTCATTGCAAAGGCAACAGGGCAGCTAAAATATTCTAGCCACAAAGTAGCCTCCTGTAAATGATTAACTCAGCTATATTAAGTATCATTGTACATAAAGTTTCAGTGTAATTTTTATGGCAAGAAACAGAAAAGGCATATGTTTAGCCTTGCCATGGAAAGTGAATTTATGTTGTCTAGAGAAGTTTTACAGCTGCTTTATTTTAGGTATTGAACAATGTCTACACTTTCTCTGGCACTTTCTACAAAAGGTTTTTCAAACACTTTTCTCAGCTTTTTTAATATGTAAAAATTTAAATTAAGATAATGAGCAACAGGTCTTATATTGTTGCATATAGATAACTTTCCTGCAATTTCTTAAACATGAATTGTCATATTGTATGACAAATCCAGCAGGAGGCTGCCTGAAAATCTTGAAAGGTGAAGCTCGAGGCATCATATTAAGTGCCAGGAGCTCGCTGAAATTTCTAATCAGAGCTTGAGAAAGGGATTCTGACTCGCCTTAGAAACTGGCAATGGGCTTTCAGCAACAGGAAGAGGGAAACATGGTGGGTCGAAAAAGAGCTGAGCAGTGTGGGATGAAGTGATATGGTGTCATCTGGAGTCTGGTTTCAGACTGAAGCTGTACACACAGTGTTAAAGTTCCCCACGTAGCTCCAGTTAAATGAAGGGGACCTAGAGATGGTATCCCAATGACAGCAGTCATTGTCTGCATCTAGAATGTAAGTGCACCCTAAGCTGACCTAGCAGAGGTTACTTCTCTAGAATCTGAGGGTGCTGCAGTACTGAGCATTGTGGATGGGAGATGAGTGTTCCAGCCAGAACAAAAAAGAGATGTGTGGGTGACCAAGAAGTCTATATGGCATCAGCCAGGTATAGAGTATCTCCAAACTGTTCTTCGTGAGTAGAAAGCTCAGTATGACAGGATGGCCTCATACGTAGACAAACAAAAGAAACATATTTATATAGGGCATTTTCTCGCCTCATTTTTATTATTTAACCTGTATTCATTTTGTCCCTATAATATGCATAACTCAATTCTGGGTGTTCTATTTTTCTAAGAATTTCAGCACACAGTTCTTTACTCTAAGTTTTCTTATCTTGCTCAGAAACAGAGGTGAGTACAGGCAGTAATCTAAGATATAATACCAAGAAGCACACACGACTAGACAGAAAGATTAATATAAGGAAGGGGAAATTGTTCACATGAAATAAGTTATAAATGGTTCATGATAAGTCACCCTGAATAGTAGGTCGCCAGTTTGGGCAAGTGGAACTCAATTGCAATGTTGACTTTGAAGACAATACCCAGATCTATGCTGCCAGTCCTTGAACTTTGACATATGGGGATTATCTCTGGAGGGCCTTAACTCTACAGCAAATCCTGAATTCCCTTACAGTGAGTTGAGTACAGAATGACTCAGAGAGCCAAGATACAAGGCCATGCATGTTCCTTAAGGAGTTTTATCCCTAAGAAGTAAGATTCAGGATGGGGTTGCCATCCCACAGTCACATCTCTGACCCATAATTGTTTCTGTCTGAAAGAATTACAGGGATGGAAATGGAGAGGAACCTGAGGAAAGGAAGGTCCAGCGACAGGCCCAAAGAGAGATCCAGTTCAAGGGAAGATCCCAAGGCCTGACACTATTACTGATGCTATGAAGCACTCATAAAAAAAGGATCTATCAAAACTTCCCTCCAAAAGACCCAACAGGCAGCTGAAAGAGTCAGATATAGATATTTGCACTCAACCAATGGACAGAAGCAGCTGACCCCTGTTGCTGAATTAGGGAAGCCTGAAAGAAGCTGATGAGAAGGGTGATTCTATAAGAGGACCAGCAGTCTTAATTAATCTGGACCCCTGTGACCTTTAAACACTGGGCCACAAAACAGACAACATACACCAACTGGTATGAGGCCCCCAACACACATAGAATAGAGAACAGCAGGGTCTGTGTCCATTCAGAAATGATGCACCTAACCATCAAGAGACTGGATGCCTCAGGGAGTTTAGAGGTCAGATGAGGTGGAGGGTGGGGGCATCCTTGTGGAGACTGTGTGGGGAGGAGCTGTGGGATGTAGAGCAGTTGGAGGATGGATGGGGTGGGGAATGGAATATGGAGTGTAAAAAAAAATGAATTACAAATAAAATTCAATTTTAAAAAAGAAGAAGTAAGATTCAAATGTCGTGCATGAGTGGCTGCAACCTGATTGGGAGGGATGAAAGGTTGAGAAATGTGTTATTATTCCAAGTAGGAAGAAGAGAATTCGAAGTCAGTACTTCATGGAAAGGAATATTCTAAACATTAAAGTAAGTGGAGTTTGAGAAAGAAGGAATGGCAGACATGGGAGTGCACATCAGTAATCCTGAGGCTGAAGCAAAAGGACCAGGGGTTCAAGGTCAGCTGAGGATACACAGAAAAACCCTTCCGTAAGAAGAAAAAGAAAATGGAGAAGACCAAAAGTCATCATTAAAAGAAAATATAGCAAGATGTACAGCCCTGCCTAAATTTGACACATATTCATTATACGCCAACTCTACCCATTCCCTGATGGGTACTAAGCCTCTCGCTAGGCAGCACAATGATAACTCACCACCCGGGTCCTCCCACCTGAGTCAAGGTGGAACCTCCTGAAAAGCCTGTGATGGTTTGTTTTAAACATTACTTTAGTACAAGGTAGAATAACCTGGGAAATGGGGTCTCAATTGATGGATTATGTAGATGGACTGTGTGCAAGCATGTCTATAGGGAACTGTCTTGAAAGTTAACTGACCCTTCCCACTGTGGGCGGCACCATTCCTGAGGCTGAGGCTGCACTCTGAAGGGTAGAAGAGAGAAGCAGTAACTGAGTAAACAAGCAGACCACACAAGTAATTTTTTTTTTCTTTCAGCTTTACAGTATATATGATATGACTAACTGCTTAAGTTCTTACCTTAACTTCCTCTCAGTCTTGTATTGTAACCTGGGATTGTGTGTCAAATAAACTGCCCTCCCACAAATGTTTTTAATCAGAGTGTTTTATCACAGCAAGAGCAATGAAACTAGAACACTATCCTATAAAAAAAAAATTAATTTTCACTTTCTCTGTGTCTCTCAGTCTCTGTCTTTCTCTATCTCTGTATCTCTGTCTCTCTGTCTCTCTCTCTTTCTTTCTCTTTCTCTCTCTCTCTCTGTCTCTGTCTCTGTCTCTCTCGTGTGTGTGTGTATGTGTATGAATGTATTTAATGTGTTGGGTAGACTTACACAGGGCTGGGGGGGGTGGGGATGCTCACATATAGATCAGCTCACATGGAGGCCTGAAATTAACCTTGAGTGTTTTTTCTTGTATTGTCCATCTTGATTTTGAGGCACATTATTTTAGTGGCCAACTCAGCTAGTAGACTAGGTTATCTGACAGTGATTCCCAGAGACCCATGTGATTCCATTCCTCCAATGCTGTTATTACATATGTTTATGACCATGCTTGGCTTTTTAAGCATGAGTTCTTTGATCAAACTCATATCCTTGGGGTTGCATGCATACACTCTTGAAACTGAGCTATCTTTCTCAGCCCAATGTTTCCTTCTTTTTCTGACTATTAGGCAAGCAAACTGACTGACTCAAGACCAACCTGTGGGAGGCTGGACAAGCTCTCAACCAGAGTGGACTCTCCACAACTTAGATGGAATGAGACCCCTGAGCCAACTCTCAGGCAGCCAAGATTCTAGTCCATACTAGTAAGACATTTCGCAAGATATTTCACAAGCTTTGATTTCGAATGGATTTTTTTCTTTGTTCCTAAAGAAGACTGAGTTTGGGGAGGGTTAATGTCTTCTCCTATGCCCAGCTCAGAGAAAAACCCATGCCTCACTTATGGACCAAGAACTTTTCTGCTCTGCTATGTTGTCTTTTGCTGTTAAAGTAGTGTGGTTTAATTTCAGCCCTCTTACTTAATTTCTTTGCCCATTTTTAAGGCCCATAAAACAACATTCTTTTTCATTTGCTAGAAATTACCCACCACATATCTCTCTTAAGTAAACATCTAGTGGAAATTTTTCACCTCATGAATTTTCATAACACACCAAATTGAGTCACACCCTCTGTGTGTGGGGAAAACTCTCCTCTGGCACTCGTTTGCTTTCCACTAACAAAGTCAGTACTAGCCAACATTTATTATTAATGTTGCATGATACTTTCATGAAGAAGTAATACTTGTGAGGAAATAGATGTTCTAGTTGATAACAAAATAAATTGTGCCTGTGGGAAAACAGTCTACTCAGACTGAAAAGTGACTGCAAAGCTAAATGGATGGTGGCTTGCACACTCAGTGTCCACAGAGAAAGTAACTTCCAATGTATAAGTGACAATGACCCCCAGAACCTATTTAACTGTCTATACATGATGATAGAAGTGAGCAAGGTCTACTCATAGCCCTGTCTTTATAGGGACAACTGAACAGTGTACATCTGAAGCATCTAGCCTGAAAGGACCCACAGCATACACAATCAATATGATGAAAGGAAGGAGGTAAAGAGGGCATCAGCCAGGAAAATGGTGTAACAAATGTTCTAAGTGCAATAGTTACACATTTACCTGGCCCTAGATGAGAATTAAACCATCATTTAAAGGAGAGAAAATCACTCATAAAGGAGGGTGATGGAGCCATTTTTGGCTGTATGCCCAGGAGTGGTATAGCTGGGTCTTGAGTCAGAACTCACCCACATTTTCAGAGAAATGATGAAATTGATGTTCAAAGTGATTTTCCAAGTTTGCACTCAGAAATGGAGGAGTGTTCCCTTGGGTCCATACCCTCACCAGCATGTGTCTCTTGAGTTTTTGATTTAGACATGCTGGTGCATGTAAGGTGGAATTTCAAAATCATTTGATTTGCATTTTTTGATGACTAAGGATGTTAAACATTAATTCAAGTAACTCTTGTCCATTAGAGATTCTTTCATTGAGAATACTCTGTTTAGATCTGTAACACATTTTCAAATTGGTTTGTTGATGGCTAGTTTCTTGAGTTCTTTATATATTTTGGGTATCAGCCCTCTGTAATTTGTAGGGCTGGTGAAGATCTTTACCCATTCTATAGGCTTCCATTTTGTCCTTTTGATGGTGTTCGTTGTCATACAGAACCTTTTTAGTTTCTGTGATCTCATTTCTTAATTGTTGATCTTAGAACCTGAGTTATTCAGTTCATAAAGTTGTTTTCTGTACCAATGCATCCTAGGCTATTCTCCACTTTTTATGCTATTAGATTTAGTGTATCCAGCCTTACATTGAGGTCTTTGATCTACTGGGACTTGAGTTTTATGCAGGCTGGTAGATCTGGATCTATTTGCGTTCTTCTATATACAGAAACCCAGTTATCCAGCACCATTTGTTGAAGATGCTTTCTTTTTCCACTGTGTAGTTTTGGTTTCTTTGTTAAAAATAAAATGTCCATATATGTGGATTTGCTTCTGGATCTTCAATTCAATTTCATTGATCAGCCTGACTATTTTTAAGACAATGCCACGCAGTTTTTCTTACTATTTATCTGTAGTACAGTTTGAAATCACAGATGGTGATACCTCTAGAAGTTCTTTTATTGTTTTAACTATCCAAAGTTTTTGTTTTCTCATGTGAAGTTGAGCATTATTTTTTCAAGATTTATAAATAATTGTGTTGCAATTGTGCTAAGACGTACATTGAATCTGTAGATTGGTGCCGGTAAGACATTTGCTCAACTATGTTCATAGCATCTTTATTGGTAATAGGCAGAAATTAGAAACAACTTAGATAGATATTCCTTAACCAAAGAATGGATAGAGAAAATATGGTACATTTATACAATAAAATATTACTCAGCTATTAAATACAATGACATCATGAAATTTGAAAGCAATTGAATGGAACTAGACAATATCATCTTGAATGAGGTAACCCAGACCCCAAGGGATATTCATGGTATTTACTCATTTACAAGTGGATATTAGCCATAAAGTATTGAATAGCCATTTTACCATCCACAGACCCAAAGAAGCTAAGTAACAATAGTGCCCAAGGGAAAATGCTTGAATCTCCCTGAGAAGGGGAAATGGAATAAATATCAGTAGTGGATGAAGGGATGTGGCTAGATGGGGGAGCAAGTGGGGAAAACAGAAGGGATCAAGTGAAGGGAGGACAGAAGCAAAGAGTACTGGGAGAGAGAACTAAAATTAATGTAATGGGGGCACATCTCTGGGACAAGTTAGAAATCTATGGCAATGGAAACTCCTAGGAACTTATAAAGGTTACACTAGTATGACTCCAAGCAATGGAGGATATGGAACCTGAAATGGCTATTTTCTATAAGCCAAAAAGACTTCCAATGGAGGGACTGTGACACCAAACCAGTCACAAAACCTTAGACCCACAATTTGTCCTGCATACAGAATGTGAAGAGGTAATGATGGAATAGAAATTAAGGGAATTGCCAACCAATAACTAGAGACCCATGCCATGAGAGAGAGCCTACCACTAATACTATTAATGATATTCTGCTAAACTTATAGATAGATGCCCAGTCTAACTGACATCTGAGAGGCTTTATCCAGTTTCTAATGGAAACAGATGGAGAGACCTACAGCCAAACATTAGAAGGAGCATGCAGAATAATGTTAAAGAGGAGGAAGAGGTCAAAGACAAGAAAACCCTTCAGAATCAGCTAAGCTTTGCCCATAGATTCCCACAGAGACTGAACTGCCAAACAGAGAGCATGCATGGGATGGACCTAGACTCTCTGCACATATGCAACAGTTGCAAAGTTTGGTCTTCATGTAGGACTCCTAACAGTATGATCAGGGGCTGTATCTGACTCTGTTGTCTTCCTTTGGATCCCTTTCCCTTGAGTGGACTTACTTGCCTTGCCATAGTAGAAAATATATCTGGTCCCACTGCAACTTTATATGCCAAGGTGAGTTGATATCCATGGGAGGCCTCCTCTTTTCTGTGGAGAAAGTGGGGATGGGGGATTGTGGTGTGGGGAAGAGGGACTGCGAGGAGAGGAGGAAGGGGAATCTGTGATGGGGATATAAAGTAAATAAATTAATTAATAAAACAGAGAGAAACTAGGCTGTTGGTACCACATATTTAGAAAGGAAGACAAGAGTACATAACAACCCTGGGAAACGTGGTATTTGACTCTTTGGAATTAGAAAGCACAAGTACAAGAGAAGAACAACCAGAAAGAGTTAACTTTGTGTACTGGTATTCTCCAGTAAGTCATATTGTTCAAAAACCAACGCTGCATGAAAATACTGACATGCTGCAGTCTCTCAAAGTCATGCAGGAACTTAATCATGCAGGGATGCTCCCAAGAGCTTATTCAAGGTTTGAGATTTGCTGAGGGAACCCTCAGGTGGAGTCATTTGTAAAAGTCTCCTTTCCTTTTACATAAGAGCCTTATTCTGGAGGAGGAAGCAGAGAGGGAAAGAAGAAGGCAGACAGTGGAACAGAGCAAAGGAGGTGGTGAACGAGGGGAGGAGTGAAGAAGAAAACTGAGGGAGATGAGGAGCTGGAGGTGGGTACAAGCAAGGGATATGATACCATGTGTGAAATTATCAAGCGCTAAGTAAATTATAGTTTAAAGGAAAAAAAGAGAAAAGAAGAAAAAGGAAAGGAAGAGGAAATAAAGGGAGGAGAAAGGTAGCCAGGCAGAAAGGCTGTCAGCAGGCATGGAGAACAGAGGGAAAGCAGCCACAGACTTCTCTCAGGGGAGATTGCCCCTTCACACATGTTGACACATGCTAAATGCTTTATATCAATGCACTTCCTTTATTAGCACTTCTAGCCAATGCTCCAGCTAATCACCTGTCTTATTTTACTTTTTATTGCTGTGATGAACAACAAGACTAAAAGCAAGTTAGGGAGGAAGGATTTTATGTCAGTTTACATTCCTAATCCAGCCTATTATGAACAGGGGTCAGAGCAGGAACTCAGCATAGAAACCAGGAACTGAAGCAGAGGCTGTGGAGTGTTCTCCATTGGCTCATCCCTCATGGCTTGCTCAATATGTCTTCATATATAACCCCAGATCACCTACCTACCTGCCTGCCCGGTGGCGTTACTGCCATCGGGGACAGGCCCTGCCACATTGATCATCAATCAAGAAAACACCCACCACAAAGTTTGCTACAGACCAGTAAAATGGAAGCACTTTTTCAGTTTAGGGTTTCTCTCGTCAAATAACCCTTCCTTGAGTCAAGTTGACAAGAAGTCTATCCAGTTTTAATTTTTTTTTCTGCCCATAATGGCTGGGACCAGTTCAATTTATTTAGAGATTAGTGTTCCTCTTTTTTTTTAATTAGGTATTTTCTTCATTTACATTTCCAATTCTATCCCAAAAGTCCCCTATACTCTCCCCGCCTACTCCCCTTTTTGGCCCTGGCGTTCCCCTATACTGAGGCATATAAAGTTTGCAAGACCAATGGGCCTCTCTTTCCACTGATGGATGACTAGGCCATCTTCTGATACATATGCAGCTAGAGACAGGAGCTCCAGGGGGTACTGGTTAGTTCATATTGTTGTTCCACCTAGGGTTGCAGTTCCCTTTAGCTCCTTGGGTATTTTCTCTAGCTCCTCCATTGGGGTCTCTGTGATCCATCCAATAGCTGACTGTGAGCATCCACTTCTGTGTTTGCTAGGCCCCAGCATAGTCTCACAAGAGACAGCTATATCAGGGTCCTTTCAGCAAAATCTTGCTAGTGTATGCAATGGTGTCTCTCTGACATCTCCATGGAACATGTGCATACTTGAACATCGAGATTCTTTTCTCAGCTTGCCTGGTCTTCTTCTCATGATCACACACACACACACACACACACACACACACACACACAAACACAGAGAGAGAGAGAGAGAGAGAGAGAGAGAGAGAGAGAGAGAGAGAGGCACACAGCTTAGTGTTTTTCCCAGCCTCAAGAAAACAAGGGGATTTAATGAGCAGCAGCAGTACAGTTTGTAGTCAAAGTCTGCATTCACACAGCACCATAAAGAAACATAATACTAAACCCTGGAGAGTCTCAGCTTCCAAAGGAGATGTTAGAAGATTGCTTCTGACAGAGGCCCTCAAGAGGAATGAGAGTTTCCCATAGCATGCATAACTGTGAACAAAAGCCCCCTGAAGCATTCAGGCATAATTTCTTCTCTTAATAAAAGATTAATTCCCTTGTAAAAGGCTGTGTGGGGACCACTGACTGTCACTCTGCAGTGCTGGTTCCATTTCCCCATGCTGTCACCAACCTGCTCTTGAAAGCCTCCTGATGTACCATCACTAAAGTCAGGAGAAGTATTCACAGGCCACCTCTATTCCAGACAGGGGCCAGAATAAGCTCTGGGTTCTGATATGTTTGCACTTTCATTTCTATATATATGGCCTTGAGGCATCCTCATTCCCAGTTTCTCTGTATATTATAACACATTCAAAATTGACCTCCCTCTGCGTGCTCTTCCTTCTAGCTGGGAGTTCATGCCCTCTTTTAGTGTCCAGCCAACTTTACACTGGTACTGGCAGCTGCTGCCATATTTGAATGTTTTTGGAAAGATAGGCACAGCTGTGGCATATGTTATATTATAGAGTACTCATAAATCTTCAGATATAAATTTATATTATTGCAAATATAATCAATAATAATATATGTTGAATACATATGCATAGCTAAATAACATATAATAAAGCACACATCGGAATATGTTTAAACTATAATATTTACTTTAGAACGATTATACAAGGCAGGAAGATCTGATCACTGAGTTTGAATCTCTTTATTTCTTTTAAAATCTGTTCTGTCTCTAATCCCTGGACAGAAATGTAGGAAGAAATGCCATAGTTTACATTTTACATATGTGACACAAATTTCTTACCTCTGTAAATCAAACAGCAGTCGAAATATTCAGTCTTTATAATTGTCCAAGCATATCACCTCCATTCAAAGCCTGAGCCCATATTCCCTGCAAAGGAAAGTGGACATTTATGGAAGTGCCTTCTATCTCAGATCATCAGTAATGCACCACTATTACTGGGCTTTAAGTCTCTTAGGGGTACAATGGGGGTAACACACAGAACACTACACACTAATTGACCAGAACACTTGAAAACGACCTCCAGAGTGCTGGATGATGAATCAATGTATATTGGATCAATGCATTGCAAGCAGTGCACGGCATCAACATAGTCCATATTTTAATTGAAAATATAAAGAATAAAATAAAGGAAACTCATGATCCCGACAACCATTAGCATTTGGATGTCATCTTTCTGGTTTCCCCTTCTTCTACCTATAGATGTATGTGTTTGATGTGTGGATTTAAGACAGGCCCTTAACGTACATTCATTTATGACCTTTCTCTGTCATATCATTCTTGAAAGGTAAGAAAAAGTGCATCAGCTATGATGATAATTTCTTTGTGTTTTCTAAATATGTCCAAAAACTAGTTAAAAAATTAGAGACCTTAAGAATCTAAACTTCAGAGATTAACTTCAGAGTTTATAACAGTACCTATCACACAATTCATTTATTAACTGAGTGTGCCTATAGCAAATACAATGAGTTTGTGTCCTAAGACTGTTGTCTAGACTGGAAAATGGAAATAATCCTAGAAATCTTTTTTATGGTGATGTCAGAAAAAAATCACCAAATTCTATATAACCTTAATGGTCTTAAAGAGTATCTAGCTCACCCTGAGGTTTACATAGCAGATAGACACAAAGATAAGGATGGTTACAATGTTAACCCCAATGATAAACATGGTCCTTAAAAGCTTGTAATTTAAAGGAGGGGTCTGATATATGTAAGAAACAGGCAGAAAGATTGTAAGAGCTAGAGGTGGTGAATGACTTCAAGGAAATGGGTTTTCAGAGACAGCAGGCTGACACACATATGAATTCAAAGAGACTTTGACATTATGAACAAGACCTGCACAGACTCAAATAAGATTCAATTTAAACACAGGGAAGGGGTCATGGGCATGAACTCATACCCAACCCAAAGAGCTACTCAAAATTGATAGCTGGAAAAAGAGGGGGAAATAAGGTCTCTTTAATATTGTGTCATTGAGTATATCAACTCTAACGCAAGGCGGGCCCCATGCTCAAGAGTAGGTAGCCAATATACACTGTTCCAATTCTATTGTTGTTGCTTTTAAGAGAGAAAAAGCAGTGAATTTGGTAAGGTATGGGGGTGAGGAGGATCTAGGAGGAGCTAGAAGATGGGAAGCCCATGATCCAAGTATATTCTATAGAATTCTCAGACTACAGAGAGATAATTGTACTTTGCACCAAGAAAATAATATAAACTATATAATTAGAGAATATTTGAGTAATAATCACTTAATCAAGTATGAGGGTCAATTTCAAAATAGATTTTAAAATTTGAAATTTGGGAGAATTTGAGCCTCTTTGAATTTGAGAGCATCATGATACATGTTCTTCTATTCTGTACTATATTCTAATTTTAACATTTTTCTGAGTTCTTTTTCATGATCCCTAAAATACAAATAACAAATATTGTTCAAGAATCGAGTATAGACAGTACAGAGTCTCAATCATAATAAGCAGACTTCATCCTCTCATGAGGAAAGTCATTCAGGACCATTACTCTTGTTGGTATGCTACTGATCAGAGGAGACTAGTACATAGACTAAAGCCACAAAACTGTCCTTTCTAGATTCCTTCCAGAGAATTCTGCAGACTGATATGATTGGGGCTTCTGTCCTAAAATGGCAGGACCTAAAGATGATAGCAAGATAGATGCTAAGGACAAAGCACTTAGGCAAAGACATGAGTATACAGACAGGGTAGGAAAATCAGGACAATTAACCATAATAGCACAGATATCAGTCTGAAAGCTTTATGTAATGTTTCTTTTATACCCTTTCCAACTCTCTTCTCAAAGGATCTCTGAGCCTTGGAAAGGGTGGTCTGGTATCTGTGTTGTCTTTGGAGATGAACATTCTGCAGTCTTTTATTCTCTGCCTCTAGGCCTCTAGTGGGTCTCTGTATGGAAAACAACAACAACAACAAAAACCCAAAACCCCAAAAACCATCTACTGCAAATAGAAGCTCCTCCTTTGAAGGTTGAGAAATGCATCAATTTTGGGTATAAAAGACTTTTTAAACAGCCTACTTCCTAGGCTCTTCTAGAACTGATTTCAGACAGGAATATAGAGTGGGGCTGAGCAAGGCTTCCTAGAATAACATAATGACAGACAATGTTGACAATCCATACTGTGGGCAATAGCTAGAGTCTAGACTTTTGAGTCAGGTACATGTCTTTTCCATTTACCAAACCTCACATGTTAGTTTAGAATCTTGATCTCAAGAGCCATGAAGTGAGAATTCCAACATAATAGATAGGTAGAGGATTGGTTCTATGACAGGAGATTTTTGAGTTTCTGTTTCATCTCTGTTATTAGCCCATGATTCATCTCTGTTATTAGCCCATGAATTTGGGTCAGTTAATTAGATTGTTTCTTCCCTTGCTCATTTAGTGTAATACTAGCATCAAGTTTTCAGAGGTTTGTTTGTTTGTTTGTTTGTTTGTTTACAGATAAGAGAGCTGAGATAAAATGTGCCCAACACAGAGTTCAAAAAATTGTGATTGTTGCAGTTGTTATTTGAAAACTTCTTACAGTTCTAGAAATAGAATGTATGCAACTTACAGCAGTGACACCCCAGTCACACACACAGTCAGGACAGAATGCTTCAAATCAATATGGGCTTGTGGCACTGATTTCTTTAATGTTAACACCTGTTTCCAAGTTGATAAGTGCTTATAATTATGGATATTAACTTTTTAAATAGAGGAGGTATTTCTGATGCAAAATGTGAAATAGAACATAGATTGAAATTCAAAGGACATGTTCAGTGATGCTGCATAACATACCTATGCAATGCAGACACACCATGGCTCTCAGAGGGCAGGCAGCCAAGGGGTAGACAGGAGTATGACAGATCCCTGAAGGTGTTCACGGACATCAGGACTCCTACGTTGTGTAACCTGTAAAAGATCACACAGTTCACTGAGTTTAAAATATATATTATCTCTTCTTCACTAAAACTTGACTCACAATGTCCAATACTTGAAAGTGAAATTCTTGCTATTAATGTCAGATGTGCCATTCTACCCTGAGACTTTCAGGCATTCCACCCTTCATTTCAAAGTCAGTGGTTGAATTAGAACCACTTTTGGTAGACTCCTGCTTTGGCCATTTGCACAATAAAACTTAACCATCTGGCTGCTACTGCTCAATCCCAGCATTTGGCATTGGGTTGGTCATGGGATTGTCTAATGGGGCACATACTGTTAACCTGGACTAAATGAAAATAGAGATCAGTCAAGGGTCTTGAGCTACAAGATTTAAAGAGAAGCCTTCTCGTATTGTTTGTGCCAAGTTCAACTTTCAAACAACTTTAGTTTCTTGGAAAATTCAAGTCTGGTGAGACCAGCACAAGAACAACTTAGCCAAGTCTTAAAAAAACTTTTTCACTTTGGGAAGGGAATCTTTTCACCACTGTTAGACTCTTAAGTTTTGGAGTAGATAGGTAGGTATGTAGCAATTGGTAATTTACAAGTTAAACACTTTAATGGTTTTCATATCTGTAGCATCTACAGTTGTTCTTGCTGTTGAGAAAGGTGTTTTAATAAGTACCAAAAAGTGTGATCACTTATGACAATATATTCCAATGTGTTTTATCTTTCCCAAGCACTATGGTCAAAAGCAATGAAGAAGATGAAAATAGAATAAAGTTAAGATAACTTTAACACTTTCTTTTATTAGCATGTATTTACATCTGTACCTATTATATACAATGAATCAAATGAATATATGTGGCTAATAAAGACTTCACACATCTATAAATGAACTTAATTAACAAGGCCCAGTGGAATCACAGAGTTTATTGAGACAGATATAAAAGTGCCCTTAAACAAAATTCAAACATTTCCTTAGAATTTAAGTCCTTAGTCTGACAGTTTGAGGTACTTTCAGTAGAGCACATGTGGCAGAAGCCCTGACCCATGTGCTTTGCCCTCACAATGGATCTTTTACTCAAGTTACAATGCCACTGCTTTACCTGGTAGTTAAGTATGATGCTCTGCGACCCACAGACCATAGATCAGACAGCTTTTAGTCTGAATAAAGAAGGCTTGTAGCTCCTGGACGATGTACTTTCTTCATTCTTACACATACATTGGTAAGGAAACATAGAAATATTTGGGAAGTTTGCGCAGAGTATGAGCCATGCACCTTATAATATTAGATTAAACATTATGCTGTACTTCTGAGAAATGAATAAGCTCTATTCTCCTGCCTGGCTAATAAAAGAATTCCTTTCTGTTGTTAAGGTATAATTTTCAAAAATGTAAAATAATAATTCCCTGGAACATGCAAAATGAACATATGTCAAAGCTTTATTCAACTAATTAATTACTAAGAGAAACATGAGGTGTTAAAACAGCCCAAATAGCTATTGGAAATATCGGTATTTATAGGCAAGTTCAGTAAGGCAGGTTAGGACAGTACTACGGGATTAGATACAAAATTGCTCCGGTTAACAGGGTGAAGAACTACAACCTCTGATGCTACCTGTTTTAGTGCTCAGGAATACTCTGCCTCTCTACTGAACAACAACAAAACATATACATTCAAGAAAGTGATTTCATGAGGCTTCCAACAATAGCAAACTATGAGTATAAAATACATGCATTTGCCTATCCCTGGGTGATGCTTATGATACATAACAATAAAACTACCCACCTCTTCCCTTATGTTCAAGTTCTAAAAAATGTTTCGTATTCTCATAATTACTGACCACATCTTTTTCTGTAAGTGGAAGAACTATAGGCTTTTCCAAAGTTACAAAAAAAGAAAACAGTCAAGCCTACAGCTCAGTGGACCATCATCTTTGTCAACACTGCCCTTGACCTCTCCTGATGCTGCCCCAGACCTCAGTCCTTGATTTCCTCAGTATTGAGGGCAGAGACTAGTACAATCTCCTCAAAACCTCTATTTCTGTTATCCCTGCCTTTGTCTAGATCCCTTGCCTGTAATGTGGGATCTATACCTTCACTGAAAGATTTCTGCAAAAGTAATGTGATTTTTCAGATATAATTAATGTCCTAAACTCATTGATTTGAAATGATGGAAGATTATCTAGGATGGATTTGAGTTCATCAAGTGAACATTCTTAAAATAAAAGAGACTTTCTAAAGAATAGACTTCCCTCCTTTCCTCAAAGAAGTTAGCTAGCATGTTCGAAAAGGACCATGCTGAAGATCATTTCAGATAGCATCCCAGGGTCCAAGGTGGTTCAAGAGACCCAGTAAGAATAACTCAGACCATCTCTTTGATGACTCTCTAAAGCCGGTCCACTCAGGAGAGCACAGGCCTCAGAAGCAGCAGAGCTTCTAGGACAGGGACCTACTGGCCTACATCTGCACCCAGGAGGTGGGGCTGATCTTCAGTGCACCTTCCCTGCAAGAGGAGAACTTGCCTCTAGGAAGTGTCTGACCCTGGGACTCAGGTGAGATCTCAGGTTCTCTTCAGTCACTCTCTAAGGTGGGTCCACTCAGGAGTGCACAGCCTGCAGAAAAAGCAGAGCAGCTGGGTCAGGGACTGGGCCATATCCCCTAAAGAAATAGAAGCAGCCATTAATAGTCTCCCAGCCAAAAAAAGCCCAGGACCAGATGGGTTTAGTAGTTCAGAATTCTATCAGACCTTCAAAGACGACCTAATTCCAATACTCCTCACACTATACCACAAAATAGAAGCAGAAGGTACTCTACCCAATTCATTCTATGAAGCCACAATTACACTGATACCTGAACCACACAAAAACCCAACAAAGAAAGAGAACTTCAGACCAATTTCCCTTATGAATATCAATGCAAAAATACTCAATAAAATTCTCACTAACTGAATCCAAGAACACATCAAAACGAATATCCATCATGATCAAGTAGGCTTCATCCCATGAATGCAGGGATGGTTCAATATAAGGAAATCCATTAATGTAATCTATTATATAAACAAATACACAAAGACAAAAACCATATGATCATCTTGTTAGATGCTGAGAAAGCATTTGATAAAATCCAACACCCATTCATGATAAAAGTCTTGGAAAGATCAGGAATTCAAGGCCCATACCTAAACATAATAAAAGCAATATACAGCAAATGAGTATCCAACATCAAACTAAGTGGAGAGAAACTTGAAGCAAACCCGCTATAATCAGAGACTAGAAAAGGATACCCACTCTCTCCCTACCTATTCAATATAGTACTTGAAGTCCTAGCAGGAGCAAGGGAGATCAAAGGGAAACAATTTGGAAAGGAAGAAGTTAAAATATCACTATTTGCAGATGATATGATAGTATACATAAGTGACCCCAAAAATTCAACCAGAGAACTCCTAAACCTGATAAACAACTTAGGCAAAATAGCTGGATATAAAGTCAACTCAAACAAATCAGTGGCCTTCCTCTACAAAAAGGATAAATAGGCTGAGAAAGAAATTAGGGAAACAACACTCTTTACAATATATGCAAATAATATAAAATAATGGGTGTGACTCTAACTAAGGAAGTGAAGGATCTGTATGATAAGAACTTCAAGTCTCTGAAGAATGAAATCAAAGAAGATCTCAGAAGGTAGAAAGGTCTCCTATGCTCATGGATTGGCAGGATTAATATAGTAAAAATGGCTATCTTGCTGAACGCAATCTACAGATTCAATGCAATCCCCATCAAAATTCCAACTCAGTTCTTCAACGAATTAGAAAGGGCAATTTGCAAATTCATCTGGAATAACAAAACACCTAGGATAGCAAAAACTCTTTTCAATGATAAAAGAACCTCTGGTGGAATCACTGTGCCTGACCTAAAGGTGTACTACAGAGCAATTGTGATTTAAAAAAAAAAAAAACCTGAATGGTACATCTATGGTCACTTGATCTTTGACAAAGGAGCTAATACCATCCAGTGTGTGTGTGGGGGGGGGGGGGGGGAGCAGCATTTTCAACAAATGGTGCTGGCTTAACTGGCAGTTAGCATGTCAGTTGATCCATTCTTATCTCCTTGAACAAAGCTCAAGTCTAAGTAGATCAAGGAACTCCACATAAAACCAGAGACACTGAAACCTATAGAGGAGAAAGTAGGGAAGAGCCTTGAAGATATGGGCACAAGGGAAAAATTCCTGAACAGAACAGCAATGGCTTGTGCTGTAAGATCAAGAATCGACAAATGGGACCTCATAAAATTGCAAAGCTTCTGTAAGGCAAAGGACATTGTCAATAAGACAAAAAGGCCACCAACATTTTGAGGAAATATCTTTACCAATCCTAAATCCAATAGAGAACTAATATCCAATATATACAAAGAATTCAGGAAGTTAGAGTCCAGAAAACCAAATAATACTATTTTTAAAATGGGGTAAAGAGCTAAACAAAGAATTACCAACTGAGGAATATTGAATGGCTGAGGAGCTCCTAAAGAAATGTTCAACATCCTTAGCCATCAGGGAAATGCAAATCAAACAACTCTGAGATTCCACCTCACAGCAGTCAGAATGGCTAAGATCAAAATCTTAGGTGACAGCAGATGCAGTCGAGGATGTGGAGAAAGGGGAACACTCCTCCATTACTTGTGGGATTGCAAGCTAGTACAACCACTCTGGAAATCAGTTTGGCAGTTCCTCAGAAAATTGGACATAGTACTACTAGAAGATCCAGCAATACCACTCCTGGGCATATACCCAGAAAAGTCCCAACATGTAATAAGGACACATGTTCCACTATGTTCATAGCACCTTATTTATAATATCCAGAAGCTGGAAAGAACCCAGATGTCCCTCAGCAGAGGAATGGATACAGAAAATGTGCTGCATTTACACAATGGAGTACTACTCAGCTATTAAAAACAATGAATTTATGAAATTCTTAGGCAAATGGATGGATCTAGAGAATATCATCTTGAGTAAAGTAACCCAATCACAAAAGAACACACATGATATGCACTCACTGATAAGTGGATATTAGCCCAGAAGCTCGGAATACCCAAGATACAATTCACAAGCGACATGAAATTCAAGAAGAAGGAAGACCAAAATGTGGATACTTCAAACTTTCTTAGAAGAAGGAACAAAATACCCATGGAAGGAGTTACTGAGACAACGTGTGGAGCAGAGACTAAAGTAATGCCCATACATAGACTGTCCCACCTGGGGATCCATCCTATATACAACCACCAAACCCAGAGACTTTTGTGGATGCCAACAAGAGCTTGCTGACAGGACCCTGATATAGCTGTCTCTTGAGAGGCTTTGCCTGTGCTTGACAAATACAGAAATGGATGGTTACAGCCATGCATTGGATGGAGCACAGGGTCCCCAATGGATGATCTAGAGAAAAAACCCAAGAAGCCGAAGGGGTTTTCAGCCCCATAGGAGCAACAACATTATGAACCAAGCAGTATCCCCAGAGCTCCCTGGGACTAAACCACCAACCAAAGAAAACACATGGCTCTAGCTGTATATGTAGCAGAGGATGGCCTAGTTGGTCATTAATGGGAGGAAAAGCCCTTGGTCCTGTGAAGGTTCTATGTCCCGGTATAGGGAAATGCCAGGGCCAGGAATTGGGGGTTGGTGGGTTGGTGAGCAGAGGGAGGGGGAGGGGATAGGGAATTTTCATAGGGGAAACTAGGAAAGGGAAAAACATTTTAAATGTAAATAAAGAAAATATCTAATAAAAAGAAAAAAGAAAAAAAAAGAATATCTGAGACCTGAAGACTGAAATCACTTTAAGCCTGATATTGCATGGCTCAGGCATACAAAACACACCAGAGACAATACCCAACACTGTGGCACACAGCCTGGGTAGGGACCAAGCCTGAGATGACCACCAGTCTAAGGCTATGAGATCCAGGTAGGCAGAAAGCCTGAGACAACCCCCAACCCAGTGTCATGAGGGACAGGGAGCTTGAACCCATGGCCATTCTGGCATCTTGTGTCCTAGGTAGGAAGAATACACCCAAGAGGACTCCTTCTCCATGCCACATGGCACAGTTGGGGCATAGCACTCCTGAGACTATTCCAGAGATGACCACATACACCCAGATGCCCTAGGCTCCACTTAGATAAGCACATTAGTGGTGGAAAGATAGAAGAGAAAGAGAAGCAGAAGGGTGTGTGCACAATCAAGAGAGGAGAAACTGGAGGCTTGAGGGTAGTGAGGAACGGTCTGATGTGAGTAACTGGCAATGCCACCTAAGGCCATTGGTGAAATCCCAGCCTGTGCTGCCACTGAGGGCCAAGTCTCGTCTGTGGCCCTGCAGCAGCAGAGGTCAGGCACAACGAAAGGCCAGGTGGACATCCCTGGGCTGGGCTGCAATCTGCAGCCATGTTGATGTCTAAGAGCTCTGGAGAGCTGGCCCCACCCCTCACCTGGGCATTGTGAGAGAGCTGGCCCCAAAGGCATTAGAGCAGGAGAGCTGTCCCAGTCCCTCTCCAACTGCAGCACTCAGGAAAGTGGACCCTTCAATTTAGCTGGACAGCACAATAGAGCTGGCCATACTGACATGGGTACAGGTAGGCGTGCTTAGAAGACATGTTCATGTTCTAGAGAAAAGCAATTTATATTTCCACCACATTTACCCTCAAAGATGACAGTATCCATGGGTATAGACCTCATAGACACAAAGGCCAATCGCACTTTGTAACAATTTAGCAGCACTCATAAGTAAGCAAGAACAAAAGCAAAGGAATAGGAAAATCAGCACTTCCTTTGCCCTTTTAATACAGCAGAACTGAGCTGAGCATTGTAGGCACTGATCTCACATCTCCCTTTGTAAGGCATGAAAACAGAAGAGCTGGCTTTGTCCCTTGTCAGCTGTGGCACTGGATGAGTTAGCTGGACAGTGCTGGAGAGCTCTTTCTGGAGATGTGGGTACTGTAGGTGCAGGAGAGCTGGCAGGCTGACCAGCTCAGCTATTCCTAGGCACAGATCCAAGGCTCTGTTGGTCCACCTCAACATCTATCCAATTGATGAACTACTGGAGCACATGAAGTAGCCAGTCCTACAGATCCAAAGCTGCAGGATCTCTATAATACAGGGAAACAACTCCATGAGAGGAGTCCCAGTGAGGATCTGTTATTAATAGTGTTGGAGTAGTCAGAGACCTTGAACCAGAACAATG